>NC_091467.1:46226378-46531378 GCF_027789765.1 Dendropsophus ebraccatus
AAATTGGTACTGCACACTTAAATCTATAGGATTAATTGTTAGGATGGGAGTGAGAAGTAGAAATGTAAACATTTCAGATTCTGAATCAGCTCCTTTTGACCTATTTATTTATGGTTTTTAGAGGTGACAGAGCCTCTTTAAGCCATAAACACCACAATGTTGTTTTGTTTTACATTTTTTAAACTATAAGAACCAGGCCACTTTTAGGTTTTTCGGGATGAACTATGAATCTGGGTTGTGGTGGGAGACATAGTGCTGCATATTAACCTGTCCTGCTCAGCTGCAGCTGCCAGTTCCTGAGCCACCTTCCAAAGATTTCCCCACCAATGGAAGCTCAGTCCCCTCCTCTACTATGAAGCACCCTGTTAGTTCCTGGGTGGGGATATACAGTCAGTATTCTGATAGAGAAAGCTACAGAAAACTGTATTTCCGCTGTTTACCCCCCAGGGCCTGGAGGCCAGATCCCCTGACAGGGACTTTATACTACTGATTTCTTCTAAGCACTATATCACAAGTACTATGCAGTGCCAAAGCCTACAGGTGGGGAAACTACCGCATAGGATATACCTTGTCTACGTCAGGGGTGACATTTCTTACCTAGCCAGAAACTAGCTATATAGGTTCGTGACATTCCAGAAAGCTATATAGCAGGACCACGGAGGCCAGCTGTCCACACCCCTGCTGCAGCTCAGTAAACCTGTGGCCCAGGCTGTACTCATTTTCCTGGCGGGACTTGGGCTGTCTCCACCTTCTCCACGGAACTTGAATACTGTGGTGTCAAATACCGACGGTTCGAGTCCGTAGGAACCTGAACATCAGCACTGTTCGTTCATCTCTACTAATGTTCAGCTCAGACCTTCACCTGACAATAGACCCCGGTAAGTGGACCTTCACTAAAAGTTGTTGAGTACCCCTGCAATATAGGATCATCTGCAGCAGATCAAAGGGCAGATAAAGCCGAAGTACTCCGTTGATCTTTGCTTGGCCATCTTGGGGAACCTTAAGTGGCTAGCTACGCACGGCCATGCAACCCCGGGGCTCATGCTACTAAACCTGGCACTCCATGATGTCTTGTGGTGGAAGGCGTTATCTTTCCAAAACGTAAGTATGAGTTCTTCATTCTCTGTCTATGGTTCTGGCACTCAAGTGACGTCACTGGAGCACCAGCGCCAGGACAAGGGGAGAGCGGCCTCTTGTGACCGCTGTGGCCACAATAGGGGAAGAGAAGCGGAGAAGCCCGGACCCAGGTGGGTATAACTTTTATGTTTTTATGTTATATGCTATATGGGAGGGGGAGCACGGGGGGCTATATACTGGGGAGCACAAAGCGGGGGTCTATATACTACTGGGGGAGCGCTCAGGGGGACTATATACTACTGGGGGAGTGCAGAAGGTGGCTATATACTACTGGGGGAGTGCACAGGGTGGCTATATACTACTGGGGGGAGCGCACAGGGGGGGCTATATACTACTGGGGGAGCACAGAGGAGGGCTATATACTACTGGGGGAGCACAAAGCGGGGGTCTATATACTACTGGGGGAGCACACGGGGCTATATACTACTGGGGGAGTGAACAGGGGGCTATAAACTACTGGAAGAGCACACAGGGGGACTATATACTACTGGGGGGGGCACACAGGGGGACTGTATACTACTGGGGGAGTGCACACCAGGCTATATACTACTGGGGGAGCACACAGGCCAGTGTCCGGTAATAGACGTGCCCGGTAATAGGCGTGTGTGCAAGAACTGGGCCGCAGTTCAAAAGGACTGCAGCACCTGCACCAGTCTATTCATGGGAAAACGTAATGAGGGTACATTCCCTTTCATACTTTTCCCTCACGGATAATAGTAGAAGAAACTTCATGAACTACAGCAATGACATGAGGTACAGCCTGGAGTTCAGTAAACTCTTTAGAATGACTCATTCTTCTGCAAAAGGCAGACTGCTTTGGTAGGTAGCAGGTAGACTGCTTTGGTAGGTTTATACACTTGTGGCAATGGGACTAAATGAAAGACCTGAATTCAATAATCCTAAACTGGAACAGAGATGGAAGCTGGATTCATGGAATTTTACTGTATACATATAAATCTCCTTTGTAACATCTCCCATTGCACTGTTATTATCAGAAAACACTCTCCCCCACGTGATCGGCACAATGCTCTGTGTGAGTTACCTGTGGCTGCTTCCTGGGTTCATGTTACACCCAGATCCTCCCCCGCCCCTTCTCCGGAGACAGGTAACTTCAGCTGAGAGCGGCTCTCTTCACACTCAATGGAAACTACAGACAACAAATCCTTACATTAATGCATTTTACTGTCACATTTTCCCAGTGAAAGTTTCATGACTGCGACAACCAAGACACCATGGCCTTTGGGAAAAATGGTAAAGACCCCTTCAACACCCCTGTGGGGCATCTCATTGGTAAGTGGTGGCACCTTTTAATAATTACGCAAGAAAAGAGATAATCTGTTATAGCAAGGCGCCCTGGGGCTCCTGTGTCAATGGTCTGACGAATTGAGAATGGCATATATACAAGACAGAGAGAGAGAGATCCCATAGATTAACCTGAGCTACAGGTAATGCTATTGCATTAGCATCAAGGGTTGACCTTTACCCTCTGTTGTGCTGTGTCATCCAGTAACTAATATTAGGATATTTATTAATAATTTGATTATAATTTATTGCTAGGTCATATGAGTTTCCATGGAAACTTGCTTTTCATTTATATAACTGGAATAATATAAGAAGTCTGTATTGTGACACTGCAATCTGGGCACTCACACTTCTTTACACTGGCCTGAGATTGTAAACAATTACTTACCCATGATCCTCAGTAGGGAAAAGTAGTTGTATCCATACTGCCTTGTACTTCAGTTACTTCTGGTTGAAAAAACATGTTGACTCTATGCAAATAAGGCTGGGTTCACACTACGTTTTTGCAATCCAATTTTTTGCAAGAAACGGATTAAAAAAATGGATGCATTTGTGTGCATCTGTTTTCTATTGACTTCCATTATATTAAAAAATCGATCAAAACGGATCCATTTTTTTTGACAGACACAAAAACGTAGTCGACCTTATTTTTGTGTCCGTTAAAAAAAAAAAAAAAAAAAAAGATCTGTTTTGAGCCGTTTATTTTTATAATGGAAGTCAATGGAAAAACGGATCAAAACAGATTGACACAAATGCATCCTTTTTTTCCTAAGGCTAATGTATTTGGGTCAAACTTTCCTAGTAAATCTTATGCCCTTGGGACTAATATGTAATCAGGGAGACCCATAGCAGGACTGGAACGGACACTGTTACAGCCCCAAGGCCATTTTCACACATAGTACAAAGGCTTCACGAGTGTCACCTATTCCTTCTAACATAGTAAACATAGTAAATAGTAAACTACACATCCCGCTATTCCTTCCTACAACTCAATAAAACAGTTCTATCTTAAAGGGAACTTGTCAGGCTGAAAATGTAATGGGATCTGCAGGTAGCATGTTATAGAGCAGGAAGAGCTGGTTCCCTTTTTTTTTTGTTTGTTTGTTTTTTTACCGGCGACAGTGTGGGAATACCGGTGGTGCAGTCTTTTTCCTGCGCCTGGTGCTAGTGTATTCCCAAGTGCCAAACCAGCATCAAGCACTGGGGGTGTCCCCGCCGGCCCCAAGTGTGACGATCTCCTAGTGGTACATTGGTTTTAAGCATTGTTCTAGCCACAAATACCCCATTAGTCTCTAAGCCTCAGATGTTCCATAAGTAGTTCAGCATCTTATGCCACCTAAAGGTATCTCAGATAGCCTTCCCTTTCCCAGAGTATCTGCCACAGGGACATTACCCACAATGCTTCTCATAGGTGCTATCATCAGATGTCCAAGGATACCACCAGCCCTAAAAACCAAGCCTGTACATCACTACATTACATTGCTAAAAACAGGAAATTTTAGAAACTAGAGCAATACCAGAATTTCCTGCAGGGAATGTTACCATGGAAATAGAATAATACTGGGTATGAGATGCCAGTTAACGGCCGTCACGTCCCATACATATGTGATCATCACTTCTTTCTTAAGCTGGAGCCATACCTACCATTCCCCCTTACAAAGTACCGGTATTAGATTTTGCATTACCTTTATTCGGCTCAGTTGGTACACTGCCAGTTATTACATTAGCTGAAAATAACTAAATGGTCTATAGTGTCAGGAGAGCGGGTAAGCACTGGAGCTGTCTGGGCTATCCCAGTATTAGTGAGTATGGTAATGCAAATCCGGGAGGGTATTGTGTAATTTTTGGCCAGCAGGTTCCTATATAAAAGTTCCACAAATTAAAGTGCTGGTTAAACATGTTTAAGCAGAATATTGCTAGGACAACCTATTATTATAAAAGCATTTTTTGTTTTATCTATTCATCCCAGGACTGAGTGGGCAAATGAAATAAATTGTTTCAATACATTGACGCCATTTAAAAATGATAATTTTTAGGCTGGGTTAACACTGTTTTTGCAGTCATTTTTTTTCATCTGTTTTATGCACACAAAAAAATGGATGAAAAACAGAGGCATTTTGTGCATCCGGTTTCATACGTTTTTTTTTTCCATTGACTTCCATTATTAAAAAAGGATTTAAAAAAAAAAAAAATAAGAAAAACCCTTCCCTTTTTTTTTTTTATGTACACAAAAACATGGTCGACCATGCATATAAATAAAGATGCGTTTTCATCCGTTTTTTGACCTGTTCTTTTTTATGATAGATGTCAATTGAAAAACAGATCAAAAGGCATACACACAAATGCATCCATTTTTTCATCAGTTTTTTTCTTTTTGCATTAAACAGATGGGGGGAAAAAACGGACTGCAGAAACGCAGTGTGAACCCAGGCTTACTGCAAAATACAAATAACACTTTATCTGGATCCACACTTTAAGGATGCAGGGGCAGGGCATGGGGCTTCTTTCTTCAATGTTAGCAAAAAAGGCGCAAGGACATTGTTGTGAAGGACACCCCTGCTACAATGGAAAAAGTTGTCCATGGGCTGAAATCTCTAGAGGCAGCAAACGTGATTGTTTTGGTAAGGGCTGTATTAGATGGACCTGTGCTGTCTGCAAATGGCCACCGATTTCTGTGATCGATCAAGCGGCCAGGCCACTGGGAGGATTATTGGATAACTGGATCCTTGATGCCGCCCTTTTCCAGTAGGGCCGTACTATCCATTGTGTGCACAGACTATTTTGTGCGGCCGCAATTCACTGAATTGCAGCCACAAAAAATAGACATGTCAGTTTTTTGTGCAGCAGCAGAGAACAACAGCCGCACTTTATACAGAGTGTATAAAAAAAAATGCAGCTGGCGCTGTCACTTCACAACAGCCGTTGCTGCGATCTGCAACAACGGCCATTGTTTGTTGATTTTTTTTTTACGTTTTGTGAACGTGGCCCTAATGTCATTTGCCATTACAGAGACCCTCTCCATGTAGTCATCTCAACCTCTTGTGGTCAATGGCAGAATGCTAACTGTGGCCACAAGAGTTGTTGGCTATGGATCCTGACTCTGTCAAGATGCTCACAGTTAAAGAGCTAGGCGCAGCACCCAGTACCCAGGTGGGGCCCAGTTTACCGGCTGTTGAAGCCAGCCTGCAGCCCCCCTCCAACAGCAGAAGTCCATGGCAGAAGTACCCCTGACTACTATATTCCATAGCTGCACCAGGCATATGCCTGGGATGTAGCAGCATCTGGTTCTGTTTGATGTATTTTATGTGAAGGTTTAAAATTTTGAAGATTAATGTTTCACCTATGTTCTCGATCAAACCGTTTGTCATGGGAAGTAAAGGTCATGCCCTAGTGTTTTGCCATCATAAGGTTGAGAAACAAGCCAGCTTGAGAAATGTTTTTGAGGTGGAGATGGCTGGAGATCATAAGTACCGAAAGTGTGGTTCAAAAACAGGTCAGAATCAATGATTATCTCAAGGCAGCTGACAGCACTGGGGAAAATACATTACTACATTTCCTTATGCTCCTATAAATAGTATACATGTAATCTCACATCATGTTTGGTGAGTCATATTACGTCACCCAATGCTATACAATGGGTCCTTTATGTAAAAAATGTCTGGTGCTATGCCAAATGTTTGTACAACTAAATGTGTGTATCTGTACCTATACCTGTACTGCTTATTGGGATCAGGAAGTTACCTGGCAGATGAGCAGGAATTTCAGAATTATTTTGTTTCTATCAAATCTCTTTACCTTGGAAAAAAAAAGTTCAGATTGTAGCAAAAAATCCTATGTGACCTAAATGGAGAATAATCAGCCAAGTGTAGTTACTGCTGTGATAAAAGGGGATCATAGAAACCAAGTATATCTTGAGGGGGTTGGATAAAAAAAGCTTAATGGAGTTATATTAGGCAGGAGTAATAAGTTATTACCATAGGCACACCAATCTTTGCTCCAATCCTGCATCATTTGTTAGATCTATGGTCAGTATCCAAAGGACACTATGTTTAGGGAGATTCATTCAGAAAGTAACTATTCAAAAGGTACCACAATGGGCACCCTAACTATGCTTTCTGTCCCAAACTATGAAGCAAAAACCAAATACGGGTCACAGTGTTGCTTACACTGTATAAAGTCTGGATAAATATTGAGGCCCTTTTAAGTAATAGAACAGTATGTAAGAATTTCTAAAACCTACAATAAACATGGCTTAAGTCAAACAAAACTGCTTTTTTGGTGCAAATTTTACCCAAATTCTGCAACATAGCATGTCTGGACCACTGTATATTATCTCCTTAATTGTGACTTGTAATCTATGCTCACCTATAACAAAACATGCAGAAGATAATTCCAGTACCCCTACACATGACCAAATACCATGTACGTTTTAGAGCTACTATAAAGGATATTGTTAAATTTATCCAGCTCAATATTGAATGTTGTGATTAGTCCATAAAGATGGAAGTGATCGTATTAGAGTACAGAATAGTCTATGACTGGCTTGTTTTATACTCCTGCTTTACACTACCTGAAACCTGCTTTACACTGAAACATTGCTCCTACATCGTACAACGGACTTAGCCCTATAAATAATATACTGAGTGTGCGTGCTCTAACAAATGGGGTATAAATAATCAACTATAATAAAGGAGGCCAGACAAGAGAATCAATAAACACATCAAACAGCCGACACACTGTTATATAAGAGGAATCAATATAAATGTTATTAGCAAACTATCAAGGATGCTTTACGTGGCATAATGACACACTTAAAGAGTACCCGTTCTTTTAAAGGAATTTTAAAAACTTGGATAATTTTGTTAAATTAACCCTTAAGAACTAAAGATGTTTTTAGTGCTCTCACTAATGTTAGTGAGTACTAGAGATGAGCGAACCTGGAGCATGCTCGAGTCGATCTGAACCCGAACTTTTGGCATTTGATTAGCGGTGGCTGCTGAAGTTGGATAAAGCCCTAAGGCTATGTGGAAAACATGGATATAGTCATTGGCTGTATCCATGTTTTCCAGACAACCTTAGAGCTTTATCCAAGTTCAGCAGCCCCCGCTAATCGAATGCCGATCGTTCGGGTTCAGATCGACTCAAACCCAAACCCGGTTCGCTCATCTCTAGTGAGTACCCCTCCATGGTAAACATCGATACTGATGATTGATGAGAGGAGACAGACAGTGCAGCTGTGGGGCTCGGGGCAGGTGAGTATACCTTCTTTTTTCTTTTTATGCCACCCCATGTCAAATATACAACTCCTTTAGGTCAACACAGTAGGTTTACCTGTAGTCCTAGGGTAAAAAGAGAGAGACATAAACTTAGTTCTGCTACAACAGTTTATCCCAGTAATAGACCCAATGACTGTTCTCGTTGGTTGCATAAAGCATTCTGGTATGAAATCAATCAGCACATCCTACTCTGTCTCTGTAGCTCTTTTATTGCTGTCATGTCAATAGAAGTTATGTCATCTCTCTGAGGATCTCTCCGTAGCCTGGAGCTGCATAGAAATAAATATCCCAGAAGTCACTGGGGACTGCCGTGCTGTGGGTCACTGTCACAACAGATTGTAGACTGCTCCTGTGATACACAGATGGACCGAGATTCTGTTCAGCTCTCCTATACTTCAGTCATGCATGTGAAGCAATCCCCTAGATAACTGATAGGAGCCATCACCGCGCTCTGGTGCTGCCCTTGGGCTTTCACAGCGGGAGTGGAAAGATGTGATATCGGATCATTTATAGGAGTGAGTTATGAGAATGCGGGAAGATGAAGGACGCAGCTATTGTGAAGGAACAGCTGAAAAGCTGGATGGAATGATATTAGATTGCTAGTTATATAACCATAGGGGTTAAGCTTCTCCTTGAGGAGAGTGTCTTAAGATATATGGAGATGTAAGAAATTGTAGGAAAAAATAATATGCAAAGCAGTTGTCATACCACCTTTACCTTGAAGTCAGTATCTCACACCAACTAGGAGTCTTAAAACATGACTGGGAATATATGCAAAGCCAGAAGAAGAAGTTACTCATCTGTAGACACCTGCTGCTGGGTTATTGCCCGATGTCAGTAGAGAGAAGGGTGCTGGCTGGCTGGTGAGAGGCCTGTCCTCATGGGACCAAAGGGGTTAAGTTTCTCCTTAAGGAGAGCATCATAAAGACGTATGAAGATTTGCAGGGATTCATCCTCCACTGGGAATTCTGGGAAGAAGGGATATGCAAAGCAGCTGTCACAGCACCTTTTTAGGTGGCTTTCCCTTTGTCAGTGACAGAATAAATAGAATCTTTTCACTCCTGAAAACAGGTGAAAACCCCAAAAAATGAATTTTATTTCCAGCATATAAATTAAAGGTTTTGATCCATAAAATGTTATTTTTCCCGACAAACTTGATTTGTACACAATTATGATGTGGCTTTGTGCATAAAAACTATATCCAAACTTATGGTCCTTTTACAGGGAGTGATTATCGTTTAAATCTGCGCGATAACGATCGCTTTTTGAGCAATTATCAAGTGACAAGAGAGAAATCACTCATCAGGGTCATTGAACATGTTCTCAATTTGTCGCTGGTCGCTCGCTGATAATTCACAGATTGTGTCGTCTAAACAGATTCACCCTAGTTTGTCAGATGTCCTTAAGGGATCTTAAAGTGATCGTAAAAACTATTTTATCAAACAATTTATCTTTTCATCTAAATGGTGATTGACAAATCCTCTCTCCGAAATCATTAAATGATCAAATGAGAGATTTATCGCTCTGAGTAAAAGGACTTTAGGCCTGATGACTAATGTAAGAGAGCGCCAATCTGCTAGATCAGCGCTCGCATACTGAGCCTACTACACGGCTCGATAATCGTGCTGTATATGTATATATTGTTTCCGATGTCTGTGCAACCCTTACCTTATGTGTAAAATAATAACCATTATCCACGCTCCCCAGTGTTTTGCAGCTTTTGCCCACTTCCTGCAGCCGCCAATGAAACTTTTCCGCCTGTCTCAGCAGTGACTGGCTGCACAGCCAATCACTGGCTAAGACGGGACAGTGATTGACTTAGCAGCCTATCACTTCAGAGACCGGCTCAGAAATTCCAGCAGTGGCTGCAGGGAGCGGGCAGGAGAAAAAGTTTATTATTTTCTTTCACATTCATCAGCTGTCAGCCATTCCTCACTATTACACATAGAAATGTGCGCCCGGCATCTGATGATTTTTAAGCAGTGATCAGCCGATCGCCCAATCATTACATCGGCTGATCATTGTCTTTATTACACATAGCGATAATCGGACAAATTGGCCTAATTCAGCAGATTATCGCTCTGTGTAATAGGGCCCAAACACAGGCCCCTTTTTTTTCAGACGCTCTGTAGTTTCCATTATTACAGTATACGACATGTATGAGTGTAAAAAGTGAAAAATCTAAATTTACATGATATGGAAATAACTTTTTGATTTGTATGTCCCAGACAAAGCCATCTTGTCTGAAAACTTGTCTGGTTTGTTTTCTTCACATCACAAGCAGATTATTCATACAATGCACACACATGTTAAAAAGTGGCGCATGTGGGTAACAGACTTTTCAAACTTTTTTCTATTTTTTTCCCAGTGTGTCACTCCAACTAGGAGTCTTAATACATGAATGGTATATGTTTTAAGCCTGACACCTTTCCAGAAATCTGTAGACTGAGTTTTTTTGGGGGGGGTTACTGCCCCTTGTCAGTACAAAGCAAGGTACGATTTTTCTGATCGCTGTCTGAACACTCACATCCCTACCAATCACTTTTTTTTCATGACAGGTACTTTTTAAAGCCCAAAGTAATCTCTATAGAGAGAAGCTGAAGAAATACAAAAGTCATGGCTCCCTGGCATCATTTCACAGGAAATCCTGGTTTCACATTTGCCAGTAAAGCCTGGGTGTGGTGCCTTGTTGGTTTAGACACCGGAGAATTCCTTGTTACATTACAAGACTTGGTTCACATCTACATTGGAGGCTGCATTCAGAGCCAGCTTCTCGTCTTATGTTCTAGCATGTTTGATAGGAATACAGTATGCAGGACCATACTTCCCATCAAAACCGAGTACACCAATTTGAACCCAGGTCATTTGCAGCACTCGGTGCCTTCAGGGTGCCACAAATGTCCTTTTAACTGCAAGTGGGCATCAGGAGGATGTTAAGGTTATGACTACTCTTAATGGGTGTGTGGTCAGTCGGGGGGGGGGGGGATCAAAAGTTTGCTTTGGGGCCCAGCCCTGTCTAGTTATGCCCCTGGGTCCTGGAGATAAGAAATTTATGGCAGTTACGCCACTGCTCTAGAAACTTCTCCATAAGGGCCAGTTCACAGGGGGCAAAAGTGGCAGAACTCTCCGCCGTGGAATTTCACCTGCCTCAGCCTCCCACAGTGTGTGTTTATGGGAGGGCTTGAGTGGAGCGCAATGGAAGTGGAAGCGGGCGAGCCCTCCCATAGACACACTGTGGGAGACTGAGGCAGGTGGAATTCCGTGGCAAGAATTCCGCTGTGGAATTTTGTCACTTTTGCTCTATGTGAACTGGCCCTTAGGGACATGTGACAAGTTGATGTGTCATAAAATATTGCAAGGGAAAGACCTCTTTATGAGCAAATATTGTGGCCCTTCATTCATCATTGTTTGTGGTAGATTGTTTTATTACATGGCTCAATTCTATAGAGAAATCCCTTTGATACTGATCAGCTACGTCAGTGAGTGGCAGTCTTATTACTTGTGGATAGACTTTGATATAGTTTGTAAGAACTGTATGTGCTCCTTTGCTGCACCCTCTGAGAATAAACTGAGAATATTCTGAATACAGTTATATTAAAAAACGTCCACGTACGGTATTGCACTTGTATCTGTGACTGTACGGACACAATTTTAAAGTTGGTGGAACCTAGAAGTTTGGTATTAAAAGCAGTAAGCTTCATACGTCCAGCCTGTACACATAGGGGTCTACAGGATAAGCGACTCCTAACCTATAATACTGGGTTCACTTAACATGCGAAATCTAATATTAGGCAACTGTTTAGTTTCTGACTCTCAGATAATGAAAACTAGTCCAGAAATCCCCCATCCAGCAAGCACAGCGTTATTGGCCTTGTGTCTCCAAGTAAAATAAATAAGCGCAGATGAGTTTTATATTACTTTATGGCACACAGATATGAAATTTCTCATCTTTCATTTTGTCTCCCGTGTTTGCACAGTTTTAGGCCCCTCAGTAGTGTAGGTGGTTTGTGACTTCGGAAAAACAGAACTATTTTCTGATATTAAGGAACATTTTCTCTTGTGTTTCTCTCTCATAGAAAGTCTTTTCAGTTGATGATGGAATTGCTGCCAAATTATGTTCAGAACTCTATCCTGTGTGCTTTTGTGTAAGCCTAAGGCTACGGGGCGAGTCATGCCGCCTGCATCACAGCTAATAAAAGTTATCGTGGGCAAATTAGAACATGCAAATATCTGCAACAGCGGCCAGAAATCCACTACTGGATGACGGCAACTTAAAGGGGTTGTCCAGCCAAAAACTTTTTCTTTCAAATCAACTGGTTTCAGAAAGTTATATAGATTTGTAATCTACTACTATTAAAAAATCTCAAGTTTTTCCATAGTTATTAGCTGCTGTATGTCATGCAGGAAATGTTTTATTTTCAGTCTGACACAGTGCTCTCTGCTGACATCTCTGGCCGAGACAGGAACTGTCCAGAGCAGGAGAGGTTTTCTGTGGCAGTGATAGAAAACCGAGGCAAAGTTCCTGTCTCAGCCAGAGATGTCAGCAGAGAGCACTGTGTCAGACTGGAAATAAAACAACGCTTCCTGCATGATATACAGCAGCTAATAAGTATAGGAAGATTTTTTAATAGAAGTAAATTACAAATCTATATAACTTTCTGACGCCAGTTGATTTGAAAGAAAACGTTTTTCACTGGAAAACCCCTTTAAGTGCCATAACAGAAGCACACTCATTAAAAAAATTAATATATCGCATGTTAGGAGACCTTACACAGGCATTTGTCACTTTAAAAAAAAAAAATTAACATATCCTAGAGACATGTCAAAAGTTTTGATCAGTTAGGGTTTGGGTGTTCAGACCCCACCAATTACACTGGTATACAGCAACTTTGGTGCTAACAATGTCTAAACAGTCCCCCCATGCCCCCCCCAGTAGTCCTCTTATAACCCTCTTACCACCATACAGAGATTACATATCACCTCAAAACTGCTCTGAACAAAACAGGAAGATATTACCAATGATGCCATAACATGCCCCCAGTTGTATATACCCCGTGTGCTGCCCCCAGTTTTATATACCCCCTGTGTGCTCCCCCACTTGTATATAGCCTCCCTGTGAGCTCCCCCACTTGTATATAGCCCCTTGTGTGCTCCCCCCTGTGAGCTCCCCCACTTGTATATAGCCCCCTGTGAGCTCCCCCACTTGTATATAGCCCCCTGTGTGCTCCCGTTTATATAGCCCCCCTGTGCGCTTCCCCCATTTATATAGCCCCCGTGCACTCCCCCACTTATACAGAGCCCCCCTGTGTGCTCCCGTTTATATAGCCCCCCTGTGCGCTCCCCCGTTTATATAGACCCCCACTGTGTGCTCCCCCCGTTTATGAAGCCCCCCTGTGCGCTCCCCCGTTTATATAGCCCCCTGTGCGCTCCCCCGTTTATATAGCCCCCTGTGCGCTCCCCCTGTTTATATAGCCCCCCCTGTGCGCTCCCCCCGTTTATATAGCCCCCCTGTGCGCTCCCCCCGTTTATATAGCCCCCTGTGCGCTCCCCCGGTTTATATAGCCCCCCTGTGCGCTCCCCCCGTTTATATAGCCCCCCTGTGCGCTCCTCCCGTTTTATATAGGCCCCCACTGTGTGCTCTACCTCCAATATAGTATATAACACAAAAAAAAAAAACATTTTTACTCACCTGGGACCGGCATCTCCTCTTCTCTTCTCGTCTCTTCTCTTACCTCTTGTGGCCGCGGGAAGTGTTTCCCCTGCGGTCACAAAAGGCCGCTCTCCCGTTGTCATGGCACCGGCACTCCAGTGACGCCTCGAGCGCCGGCACCAGAGACACAGAGCAGCCTTTTGTGACCGCAGGGAAAACACTTCCTGCGGCCACAAGAGTGACTGACAGGGAGGAAGCCAATGGCTCCTGCCCTGTCAGTGCCGCTGCTGCCTGTAACTTTGTGCGCTCGTTACGAGCGCACATAGTTAACCGCAGCGGTCTTTGGCACCAGAGCAGGGCCCCCCTGGATGTCGAGGGCCACACGCAATTGCATGGGATGCGTGGTGCCCAAGACCGCTACTGCTCAGCGGGGATGATTGACAGGGAGAGGTTCCAGTAACAGGCCTCTCTGTCTCATCTGTCACTTATCCCCACCAAGCTCGCTGACAGGGAGCTGCCTAGATCACTACCTGCCGCCCCTCTTCCTGCCGCACGCTTGGGGGTCAAATTTATTTTCTCCAGTATAAAGCTGCTGCTGCAGACACGGCCTGTACGTACCACGAGCTACACAGGAGCTTTATACAGTGCTGCAGAGAACCAAATCAGCCCAATTGGGCTGTTTGGTTCCCTTTAATAGTAAATAACAGTAAATTATAAACTAATGCAGCACGTTTAAAAAGCATTTAGAATTATAATAATATTTTACTAATGAACAATTAATTATTGTTATTGATGTCTTCAAAAAAAAAGCTGCTTATGCGATTACCTCTTATGTATGTCATCAGAACAATCACGTTGGAGACTCCAGCAGTAGTCTGCCATCATATGTTTATCCCATCTTCCTTGACATATCTCCCCCATCACCTTCATATCTAGGTGGAACCTCCCACCTTGTTCCTTGAAAAGTGTGTGTGGGGGGGGGCAGGGGCGTAGCTAGGATTCATGCGGCCCCCCTCCCCTATACACTAATATATATATATATATATATATATATATATATTCTGTAATGTGGCTGAAAAAAATTCTCTTGTAGCCAATTTTGCTTGTTCTGTCCATCCACTATATGTAACTATAACAGCGTATTAGGAGCCTCATGGTTTTATACATAGGTGCAGGAGCAGACTACCTTTTGCTTAACCCTTTATTTACTGCGGTGTGTAAGTGACCCAGTGTTCTCTTACATGCTGCAACACAAACAAAGGGTTAACACAGAAGACAATTAGCTCTCTCCTGCACTGATAACCTCTGACCACTGCTTAGGCTGTGAAAGATTTAATGATACAGTGTTGTTCCTGCTGGCAGAGTTCCCAGGGAATGGTGGTGAGGAATTACAGCGCCATCTAACAGATTGTCAGCTCTTGGAGTCACCGCTTGGGGAATTCGATCAGGGGCGTAACCACCACTGTTGCAGCCATAGCAGCTGCTATGGGGCCCGCCACATCTGAGGGCCCCGTGGCCCACTCCTGCAATACACTTGACTCGGCCCCCTGGGCTGTCATCATTTGCAGCACCCGGTCGGGGGGGGGGGGTAATGAAAGGTTTGCTATGGGGCCCAGCCATTTCTTGTTACCCCCTGTTTTCGGTACTGATTCTGATGGATGCTGCCCTGCCAGACCTTCCTAGTTTTTGGATTACTTGACAAAAAGAAGCAGTTATGGCCATTTATTCCAATGTTACTTTATTCTGATTTGTAGGGTTAGTTGAAGAAAAGGGGGAAGGGAAGATGGGTTCGGATAATGGGGTTTGCTAGAGAGCTTGGACACAGCCGAAGAGAACTCAGCAACACCCAGAGTCATTATTTTTGTCTGCTATGCACCCCCCAGAGCCCTCCGAGTTGGGGTCATTTGGTTTTGCTAACCCTGTACTTTGTTATTTCTGATTTCCTGCTCAGAATATCTGCTGTGAAGAAAGTGCAGCATCTGATCCTTCCCCTATAGTCTTATTTTTCTTGTTTACTTACTATTTCTTTAAACATTCGCCAACCTTTGATACTTAATGATGTCCCACAAGATCTCATCACATTTTAATGGGTCATAAATTTACATGTGGTGTAACAGCCAGGACTGCAGCGTAGATTGCTGAGCCTCATGTGAAACCAGGATAAGGTAGTGACGTCCTAATCTCAGGCGTGTAACTGGGAACTGAAATAACCAGGCAATCCATAGAACTCAATGCTTTATCAAAGTACTACGTCGCCATAGAAACCACGTCTTGTGTCAGAGGGCAGGTGGGAGAGCCGGAGGGGAGACATAATCCGCACCATCAGATTCCTGCTATTACTGTGCTAGATATAGGGCAATCCAAGGCAGACACAGACCCGGCACTCATAATATTGTGAACAAAAATAAAAGATGAGGCAAAAACGACAATATAAACAAATTTCTCTAAAAATAAGATCAACATAAGATTACAAACCTCAGTAGCCACATAGAGAACTATTCTCAGCTCTGCATACAGTATGTGTATAATGTGAACGTGTGCCACTGAGGCTTGACGTTTTCTCAGGAAAAAACACCGTTAAAGGGGAACTCCACATAAGGAAAACTGTTTTTCTATTATAAGTACATTAAAAGTTATCTAGATGTGTCTATATAATTTATTACCATATCTGTGTGATTCTGCCACTCTGGTAGCTGATTGACATTCAGGAAGTGAAGAAAATGGCCTCTGTGCCAATCCACATTGTTTCCTGGTCCTTCTGCTCTCCCCCCCCCCCCCCCCCCCCCTAGGAGACAAATCTTCCATGCCTCTGTCTCATATTGTGTGTGCTTGCTGAGTGCAGGCATGATGTCACAGGAGGCTTGGCTGGATCCCCCAATCCCCTGAGTGATTCAACATCTCTGACCGGCCAGAAGCAGCTGCTGCAACTTCACTGATTGGGCTAAACTCTGCAGTGAAATTAGGGCCATGTTCACACATGTTAGAGTGTCATTGCAGTACTGCAGCGTATTCACAAAAATAATGCAGTAACACAATTAAATGATGCTAAACGGCAGAGAGGATCAGAGCCGGCACTGCCAATCCCACCTGGACAAAAAACGTGGCATAAACAGTATATGCCATGTACGATAATATTGGATAAAGTTCTTATTGTGGGGCTCAACCTCAAAGATAAAAGATGCTTGATCACAATAGGTGCGTGGAGATGAAAAAATTTTTTAAAAAGTTCTTTATTCCAATATTGGCATAACAGGTAGTAACAGTGTGCTGTGTTGGTGAGAACACAATGAAATGATAAAGTACTTCAATTAATTCAGTAACACAATAAAACTGCAATGTGTGAACACAGCCTAGATGTTTTGCAACAGATTTGGGTGGGAAATGGGCAGGTTGGGGGACTGTGATGAACAGCTAAGGGAAGGATTGCATTCTGGAACCTGTGGTACTATGTACAACTGCTCAACCAAGAAGTACAGCCACAAATTACAGAACAAAGACCCCCAAAACAAATGGAGTTTTGGTAGTTTCAAAACTGGGTTAGGCAGGTAAGCAATGCTATATGCAATGTTTTATTTTTTGTACCTCTACCTGAAGTTCCCCTTTAAAAATGCCGAATTTGGCACATGACCCTTTTTTTTAGTTCAAAAATGATGCGACCAGATCTTAGCTAAAAATCAATGGGGAAAAATGAAACTCAATACGCATAGGGTGATTTTTGCGATGACATTTTCAGTGCGTTCTGTGTTTTCCGCACATTAGTGTTTTCCCCCATAGAAAATAGAAAAAACACCATGGGGAACATTTATTATGTGGCGCAGCCGCCATTTTATGGCACAGGGTTCCCACAGGGTTCCCAATAAAAATGTTGGCAAATGCTGGTTTTGTGAATATTTTATTCACATCCTACCCCTCTGGTCCACTTGCGCCAGAGTGGTGGGGAGAGAAATTAACAGGGGGGATGAGGCTGATACAAAGGGGGGCACAGCCTCTGTGTACGCCACATTTAACATTTTTCTGTCTAAAAATGTTACAGAAACCTACTTTGAAAAACTGCAGTAAAACCACAAAAAAGCTGCAATCACATGCCCCAACACAGGCCTGTAACATGTAAGGATCTGTATATGGGGCCATAGAATTGAATGGGTCCTAATTCTGTCCGCATTTACTCTGAAATGCTGTATTACAAAATTGACTGTAGCCTTTCTGCTTCCTGCTTTTTTTTTTCTTTCAGATGTGAACTTTGCTCTGTGCACACATTAGTTGCTCAGCTATTGAACTCTTGGTATTACAGTACATTGCAGCTGTACATATGGTCGCATAGAAAGGCAAGCCTACCAAAAGCATAGTCACCAAGTTCCTGCATCCTAAATAATAACATGTAGTTTGACAAATAGTTTGTCCTTGTTTTATGCTATGTATTTTTTCTTGTTGCCAATAAAATTACAGGTGCAAAAAAAAAAAAAAAAAAAAAAACAGCTGAATGACAAATCCAGCTCAGCTAAATTTCTACCTGTCCTTTAAAGTACAGGGTGGGCCATAAGTATGGGGACACCCTGATAAAATGGAAGTGGTTGCTGATATCACCTTACTGTTTGTGGCATATTAGCTCATGGGAGGGGGAAAACATCTGAGGCTGGGTAACGGCCATGACGCCATCTGCATATTGGTAAATATATCATTTAAATAAATGCATGAAAGTAAATGTATACAAAAAATGCACTTTAGTGAATATATAATTAATATAAATACATGAAGGACAATACAACCTGTAATAGACAATACCCGGGTGGTCACCTGCAGCTTTATTGACTGCTGGCGAAGCTGCAAGGTTGCAGCGTAACGCTTGGGGTTCTTCCACCCCTATGACCACCCGGGTATTGTCCTTCATGCATTTATATTGATTATATATTCACTAAAGTGCTTTTTTTTGCATACATTTACTTCCATGCATTTATATCGATTATATGTTCATTATTGTGCATTTTTTGTATACATCCATCCTTTATCTCAAGGTGTTGTTTGGCGCGTTTTTAAATGTTTTTAATGTTTTTGGTTGCGCTGTATGCCTAATAAAGGATATACATTTTTTTGCTACAAATTTTGGTGTGCACATATACTCTATGGGGGAGATTTATCAAACATGGTGTAAAGTGAAACTGACTCGGTTGCCCCTAGCAACCAATCAGATTCCACCTTTAATTTTCCAAAGAGAGGAATGAAAGGTGGAATCTGATTGGTTTCTAGGGGCAACTGAGACAGTTTCACCATGTTTGATAAATCACTGACTTCTATATTCTTCTCTTTTACAATATTGGCACATTTGTGACATGGAGCAACAACAGAAACCCACTAAAGGATGTGCTCAAACCATCAGTTTTCATGTTACAACAAGTTTGGAGGGATCTGTCCAGTGTGGGTTACTGTCAGACCAGTAGTGGTGGTTTCATTTGTTAACTTCAACGTTCACATAAAATTTTCCTCATTACTGAACAGAACCTTATGTGTAAACTGTGGGTCTTGTTCCAGTTGTTGTGTTACCCACCCTCCAAATTCAACGCATCAGTCTGGATCATCCTCGGTGAGATGTTGTAGCAGCTGGATCTTGTAAGGGTGCCATCTGTGTGTAGCCAGTATCCGTCAAATGGACGTTTGACCGATGCTACACTCCATGGACATATGTCGAGTGCTACGCTGTGGGCTCTTGGTAAATGCTGCCAGGACAACCACTGATGTTTGGTCATTGGTGACAGTTTTCATATGTCCAGATTTGGCCTTATCCAACACCGAACCAGTAGCATGAAATTTGGCAAGCAGTTTGGTGGCTGTGGCATGGGAGATGGGTGGTCTCATAGGGTAACAATAAAGGTGGGTCCAGTTGCCTACCGATTTGCTTTAATTTGACCATATAAATTAAAATGAGCTGAACCTGCCAATTTTGGTGGGATTTGTTAAGCATCTTATGTGTATGGGGTCTCCTAACTCTCCCCAATGGCTAACATCATTGCTGTTTGTATAACGCAGGTATTATCAGAGAATGCAGTGAGCAAAAATTTAACAAAAAGTGCTTTAAAGTTTTCCTAAATGGTACATCGACCCTTGCATTTAAAAGGAACTCTGATTTAATTTTTCTATAGAAATTCATACAATTTCTACAAACAAATCAGAAGACTGGGGCCAGTTTATGAATATCTGCGATGTCATTAACACCACACATGACGGGTGAGTATCACAAAAGTCTTAAAGGGTTAATACATCTATAAGACAATTGGTTTCAGCAAGACAATTAGATATGATTGAATATGTAAAGATTTACAATGTGTGGTTAAGGAGCAAGGGTGTATCACTCAGGAACCCAGATAGCTTTGGTGCAAGCAGTTATGGTCACCATATTGGATGTCCCCTCATCAGGTCAGTTCAAATATTTCTGCAATAATAGCAAATATACTGTAAAAGTCCCTTTAAATGACTTGAATAAGAAAAGACAGATGTCAGATTATCAAATATTCTGGATTAGGGGATAACAGATTTTGTAAAAAGAAGGTCCAATTTAAATGCAGATGTTAGTTCATACACAGGTTGCCTCAGGGCCTCATAGTGTAGTTTGATGGAGCTGAAAACTACACAATGTGCTTTTCTTCACATGTTGCAAGTAGTTGCTAATGGTCACATGGTTTTTAAGGCCGTTTTTTTTTTTTACAAGATTATGTTGCACCCCTTTAAGACTTTGCCCTACAGTATTGACTATTTTTCTTTTAGACCACGGGATGCAGTGAAAGCTTTAAAGAAGAGGATAAGCAAAAACTTCAATCAGAAAGAAGTCAAGTATTCACTTTCTGTAAGTATTACTTACACCTAAAAGTAGAAATTGATTTACACCTTTACTTAAGAACCTGATTTCCCTATTTAAATAGACAATGTGCCGCATTTGTGATTTTTAACATATTTGTAAATATCTTAATGTAATCACTTCATGACCTACAGCGTCCCAGAAAGGTAAATCAAGGCTTTGTTTTCTGAAGTAATGCCCTGCTCACCTGATGGAGGGGGAGGGGCATGTCCTGATTTATTCTTTTTTTTGTTGTTGTTGTAAAACAAAGCTAAACTTACCAGAAATCCAGGTCCAGTCTCCTAAGGGTAGATTTTCTGACTTGTGCTGGTTGAAAAAAAACCCAGACTAAACACAGGAATTCCGGCCAGTACAGAGAGTCACCACTCAATGTGTCCATTAATCACATGACTGCCTTCTCTCTGTGAGCATTCACATGGCCTGGGAAACATAGGACTTCCTGTTTTCTGACTCTATGAAAAAGAGTCAGAAAACAGGAAGTGCAGTGTTCTCCATGATAAACTTGGTTTACATTTTAAAGGGGTAGTTTGGCGCAAAAAAATTATTCATAGAATAACACACATTACAAAGTTATACAACTTTGTAATGTATGTTATGTCTGTGAATCGCCCCCTTCCCGTGTCCCACCACCCCCGCCTGTGTACCCGGAAGTGTGTGGTGCATTATACATTACCTGATCCGTGTCGAGGGCCGTCCGCCATTTTGTGCCAAACGTCATCTTCGGACGGACGGCCGAATCCCTGCCGCCGTCTCCCCTCCTCCGACGGCCCTCGACACGGATCAGGTAATGCACCACACACTTCCGGGTACACAGGCGATTCACAGACATAACATACATTACAAAGTTGTATAACTTTGTAATGTGTGTTATTCTGTGAATAATTTTTTAGCGCTGCACTACCCCTTTAAAAGTTATAACGACAGGTAAACTTTAATTCCCCTCATATTACTGCTAACTACAAGGCTAGCCATAATGCCTCCTGGGAAAGTCTTGATACAGTGATTTGTCATAGAGTGCCTGTGCAGGGACTGGATAATGTTCTAAAGAGGCAAGACTTGCATACTGTCAGAGGCTTCTCTACCTCATCTTCACCAGTAATGAGAGACCTCATAGGCTGAAGTGGACACAATGACAGTAGACACATGTATGTGCTCAGCGGGAACCGGCAAAGAATGTTGTGGCCCATTCATTTACAAAGAACAGGCATGGCCCAATGGACTAGATAAGATCAGGTTTCAATATACAATAGGTAACCCAGGTAAATCCAAAATATGATGGATGGCTGTATCATATGAAACAAGTTTTCGCTGTTTTCCAGCAGGTTGCTGTAATAGTTTACAAAGCTGCAGTACAAGGACAAGGCAGCAGTAAGCAATCTATTTTACTTTCAGCGCTCAGAGCCCCAGTGTGCAGGTCTGGGATTTACTGGTCCTTTAGTGTTTTCTAACGGAGTCTTTTGTTCTCTGCTTGAAATTCAGCTATTGGAAATGTGCATGCGGAACTGCAACACGACATTTCAGTCTTTGGTTCTGAAGAAGGAATTCTGCAAGGACGTCCTGGCCAAACTGTTAAACCCCAAGTACAATCTACCGATGGATATGCAAAACAGGATTCTCCGCTTCATCATGGTAATTTATTTATGTGTAAAAATGTCTGTATTTATTGGAAATATAGTATAGATAAGCAGGTTACAAAGCAAATGTGAAGAATTATTTGAAGACAATGGCCTGCTAATAATCAGCATAGGTCAATGTTAAGAAAAACACATTAGGCAGCTGGGAAGCCATTGCAGACCATACATTTCTGCTATCACACAGAAGACTATTAATGTGCCCTAATAAGGCATATAATATAATATGTGGATGTCTTCATGAGAAAGACTACAGCCCTTGGTGCACCGATCCGTCCGCCCGGCCCTATTCATAAATACTGAGGTGGCGTTCTACAGTGACGTCACTTTGACCGCTCACCACTTCGAAAGGATGGCGGGTGGGGAAGTCCCGCCCCCAGTGCACCAAAACATCTCATTAACATTTTATTAAAACATGATTTTAGAAAAACTGAGGATGAAGGTAAAACTACTTCTTCCACAGTGTCCCCTTCTCTATGGGAACATAACAGCAACTTAGATTCTTCTAACCTGCTGTTAGTTTCCCTTTATTAACAGTGAAAGACAAAATACACATGCAATATATGTAATATCATCGTAATAGATAGGTTAAAGAAACAGTAGAAGAAATGCAGTAGAAATGGAGATATGTTATACACCATAACTGGTCCCAGCATTGTGGGTTGCTATTGCTCCTATCGTAGACACCTAGTGCTTCCTTCTCTTCTGTTTTGGCTTCCATTCATCACATTTTACACCTTCCTGTACATTGCCTTTGCCTCGGGATCCTGATTCTGAGGAACCGGCTTGTTCCTGTCTTTGCTGTAGTTCGATATTTGGTAAGGACCCTTGACTATACTGCTGTCTTGGACTCATCAATAGAGAGATCTTCAGGAACTTAGTCTTTCCAGCCAGATATTATATGGAATTATGTAGGTGAAGATCAGGCCATCTTGATCTGGTGACTCGGCACCAAAATCTATCAAGAAACAAATAGATCCACATATCTGGTATTTTCACATTATAACTTGTCTATACCTTCACACATTCTAGTAAATAGTCATTTGCATTTTCCTTCTTTTCCCACCAGACGTGGTCTAAAAAGTCTCAGGGGAATGTCGACTTAACAGAGGTCAAAGAGCTATATCTGGAGATGATTAAAAAAGGAATCCAGTTCCCTCCTATGGAAGCTAGTGAAGAAAAAGACTCTGAGATACTAAGGGTAATACTGCACAGATCTTATTTCATGGTGACATGTATGAGGTTTTGTTGAGTGGGGATTTGGGTGGTGAGACCACCATCCATCACTATAAACAAAGGGACAGAAGTGCACACCTGAGAGTAGTTTCCCTTCCGATTAGTTCGGATTTCCTAAAAGGTGGGATAAGAGATGAGCGTTAAACTGACTGCCGCTCTATGCCGCTCCCCCCCAGGTGGATCCAGTCCTGGGAAACATCTCGAGAGTTAAAGTATAATACTGTGTTTCACCGAAAATAAGACACCCTCCAAAAATAAGACACCCCAACTACTCTACCAACTAGCCTAAAGTAAGGCATTCCCACCAAAATAAGGCACCCCTACTCTAAACTAGGGCCCCCCCAGAAAGTAAGGCTTTCCATTGCCACCCGCCGCCACCAAAGACTCATCACCTGTGAAGGTTCCCTCGTGGACCTTCACAGCCGGTGCTGCAGGCATACTGGTTCATGGCCCCCACGTCCTCCACACGTCCCACCGCCGCAAGCCGTCCCACTGTCCCAATGTCCTCTTGGTCCCGCTGTAAGAATGTAAGTATTCCAGGGAGGTCCGGGGGGAATGTCTTATTTCCCTCCCCCCGGCCAGGGGGAGAGAAATAAGACATACCCCAAAAATAAGACATAGGGGGAGATTTATCAAACATGGTTTGGAGTGAAACTGGCTCAGTCGCCCCTAGCAACCAATCAGATTCCACCTTTTATTTTCCAAAGAGTCTGTGAGGAATGAAAGGTGGAATCTGATTGGTTGCTAGGGGCAACTGGGCCAGTTTCACTTTACACCATGTTTGATAAATCTCCCCCATAGTGTCTGTTTTTGAGCAAAAATTAATATAAGGCGCTGTCTTATTTGCATGGAAACACGGTAGCATCGTGGGAGGAATAATGAGCATATAAACTGTTGTTACAGGAAAATACAGAAAGTCCTACATACTGGCACTGTATGCAAGGTTACACAGTGTTGCCACATAATGTTAAGTCATAGACCCGTACATGTGCATGCTCGGGCTGGCTGTATGCATATGTTCTGAATGAGGAGAGCGAGACAAACTGCTGCCATGTCTCTGCTGCCAAGGCTGTGTTCACACTTTAGGCTATGCTTTAGCATACCGTTTAATTAGCAATAATAAATGCTATTTTGCAATGAATTGCTGCAAAAAAAAATCACTATTTTACTGCGAAATTGCTAATTTGTGGCAAAATCGCGCACGTTAAATGTGCATTTAATGCTATGTGTGAACACAGTCTTATCATTGACACCCTCTCAATACATTTAGAGCACCTGCTACTGTATATAGCAGTATACGCACTGTTTGTGACTGGAGAAGTGTTATCACATGTGAATGGAGAACCCATCTGGGTGATAAACTCTGCGTGCAGCTATGAGCAGATTTCCCTCCCATTTGCAATGTTCTCCCTTGTAGAGGTTAGGAGAAAGTTTCTGTTAATTCTGGCTCATTGAAGCAGTTCATTATGGTGACGGACTTGGATGTAATTAGATCTGCTTTATCTTGTTTGTCCAGCTGCTTTGTTTATGCCATGTAATATATCAGCTCTTCTGCATTGCTTTTCCTTCCTTTAATAATTGTGTATGACAAATGACCAGCGCTTTCTAACTTCTGCTTTACAAATGTGGATACAATGCTAAAGCTCCACCATAGCCTTGTTTAAAGGAACAATACCTAAATTCCAGATTCATTTTTAAATATTCCTGTTTAGTCAGTCATCCTAACATAAGGGTATCTAAAATCCATCACAAAAATAAGGGCAACTGTGTAAATGTAATTGATAAACACCCCATTTGAGTACAATTATGCCAAGGATATCACACTCTAATAGAGTTAAAAGACAGAAGCTTTGACCAGATTGGATTTTGATAAAAGAGTAGTGGCTACCGGGAGAGTCTTGCAGCAGCTTACTACCACTTACTCAAAGCAGGGCTTCTCAAACTTTATGTTCTTGGGCCTCACCTGGCGATCTGTGTAGATGCTGGGGCCTCACCAACAAATACATACTACTACACAGCGCCATGTAGTGCACATAATATCCCAGAGCAGTGTCAAATAAGCACCAAAGTGCAGAAATAAATACTGCTCCACCTGTAGTAACCCAGCACCGCACTGAAACAATACATACTGCCCCCTGTAGTTACCCAACACAGTAGCTTATGTCTATCCAGTAGGTAATCCTTTAATAGTTCCCTATATAGTAGTTATTTTCCCCAATAGAACCCCACAAACAGTTAATTACCCTTATAATGCCACAGTAGTGTCCCCCAAGCAGTTATTCTCCCAGTAGTGTCCCAAAACACCTATTCTCCCAGTAGTGTCCCACAAACACTTATTCTCCCAGTAGTGTCCCACAAACACTTTTTCTTCCAGTAGCGTCACACACAAACTTATTCTCCCAGTAGTGTCCCACAAGCAGTTATTCTCCCAGTAGTGTCACACAAATACGTATTCTACCAGTAGTGTTCCACAAACACTTTTCTCCCAGTAGTGTCACACACACACTTATTCTGCCAGTAGTATCCCACAAACAGTTTTTCTCCCAGTAGTGTCCCACAAACAGTTATTCTCCCAGTAGTGTCCCACAAACAGTTATTCTCCCAGTAGTGTCATACAAACAGTTATTCTCCCAGTAGTGTCATGCAAACAGTTATTCTCCCAGTAGTGTCATGCAAACAGTTATTCTCCCAGTAGTGTCCCACCAACAGTTACTCTCCCAGTAGTGTCCCACAAACAGTTATTCTCCCAGTAGTGTCCCACAGTTATTTTCCCAATAATGTCTCACAAACATTAATTCTCCCAGTAGTGTCCCACAAACAGTTATTCTCCCAGTAGTGTCCCACAAACAGTTATTCTCCCAGTAGTGTCCCACAAACAGTTATTCTCCCAGTAGTGTCCCACAAACAGTTATTCTCCCAGTAGTGTCATACAAACAGTTATTCTCCCAGTAGTGTCATGCAAACAGTTATTCTCCCAGTAGTGTCCCACCAACAGTTACTCTCCCAGTAGTGTCCCACAAACAGTTATTCTCCCAGTAGTGTCATACAAACAGTTATTCTCCCAGTAGTGTCCGGCAAACACTTTTTCTTCCAGTAGCGTCACACACAAACTTATTCTCCCAGTAGTGTCCCACAAGCAGTTATTCTCCCAGTAGTGTCACACAAATACGTATTCTACCAGTAGTGTTCCACAAACACTTTTCTCCCAGTAGTGTCACACACACACTTATTCTGCCAGTAGTATCCCACAAACAGTTTTTCTCCCAGTAGTGTCCCACAGTTATTTTCCCAATAATGTCTCACAAACATTAATTGTCCCAGTAGTGTCCCACCAACAGTTACTCTCCCAGTAGTGTCCCACAAACAGTTATTCTCCCAGTAGTGTCATACAAACAGTTATTCTCCCAGTAGTGTCCGGCAAACACTTTTTCTTCCAGTAGCGTCACACACAAACTTATTCTCCCAGTAGTGTCCCACAAGCAGTTATTCTCCCAGTAGTGTCACACAAATACGTATTCTACCAGTAGTGTTCCACAAACACTTTTCTCCCAGTAGTGTCACACACACACTTATTCTGCCAGTAGTATCCCACAAACAGTTTTTCTCCCAGTAGTGTCCCACAGTTATTTTCCCAATAATGTCTCACAAACATTAATTGTCCCAGTAGTGTCCCACAAACAGTTATTCTCCCAGTAGTGTCCCACAGTTATTCTCCCAGTAGTGTCCCACAAACAGTTATTCTCCCAGTAGTGTCCCACAGTTACTCTCCCAGTAGTGTCCCACAAACAGTTATTCTCCCAGTAGTGTCCCACAAACAGTTATTCTCCCAGTAGTGTCCCACAAACAGTTATTCTCCCAGTAGTGTCCCACAAACAGTTATTCTCCCAGTAGTGTCCCACAAACAGTTATTCTCCCAGTAGTGTCATACAAACAGTTATTCTCCCAGTAGTGTCATGCAAACAGTTATTCTCCCAGTAGTGTCATGCAAACAGTTATTCTCCCAGTAGTGTCCCACCAACAGTTACTCTCCCAGTAGTGTCCCACAAACAGATATTCTCCCAGTAGTGTCCCACAAACAGTTATTCTCCCAGTAGTGTCCCACAGTTATTCTCCCAGTAGTGTCATACAAACAGTTATTCTCCCAGTAGTGTCATGCAGTTATTCTCCCAGTAGTGTCATGCAAACAGTTATTCTCCCAGTAGTGTCCCACCAACAGTTACTCTCCCAGTAGTGTCCCACAAACAGTTATTCTCCCAGTAGTGTCATACAAACAGTTATTCTCCCAGTAGTGTCATGCAAACAGTTATTCTCCCAGTAGTGTCATGCAAACAGTTATTCTCCCAGTAGTGTCATGCAAACAGTTATTCTCCCAGTAGTGTCCCACCAACAGTTACTCTCCCAGTAGTGTCCCACAAACAGATATTCTCCCAGTAGTGTCCCACAAACAGTTATTCTCCCAGTAGTGTCATACAAACAGTTATTCTCCCAGTAGTGTCATGCAAACAGTTATTCTCCCAGTAGTGTCCCACAAACAGTTATTCTCCCAGTAGTGTCATACAAACAGTTATTCTCCCAGTAGTGTCATGCAAACAGTTATTCTACCAGTAGTGTCCCACCAACAGTTACTCTCCCAGTAGTGTCCCACAAACACTGATTCTCCCAGTAGTGTCCCACAAACAATTTTTTTCTCCCAGTAGTGTCCCACAGTTATTTTCCTAATTGTGTCCCACAAACATGTATTCTCTCAGTAGTGTCCCACAAACAGTTACTCTCCCAGTAGTATCCCACAAACACTTATTCTCCCAGAAGTGTCCCACAGTTATTCTCCCAGTAGTGCCCCGCAAACCGTTTCTCTCCCAGTAGTGTCCCACAAACAGTTATTCCCTCAGTAGTGTCCCACAAACATTTATTCTACCAGTAGTGTCATACAAACAGTTATTCTCCCAGTAGTGTCCCACAAACAGTTATTCTCCCAGTAGTGTCCCACAAACAGTTATTCTCCCAGTAGTGTCATACACAAACAGTTATTCTCCCAGTAGTGTCATGCAAACAGTTATTCTACCAGTAGTGTCCCACCAACAGTTACTCTCCCAGTAGTGTCCCACAAACACTGATTCTCCCAGTAGTGTCCCACAAACAATTTTTTTCTCCCAGTAGTGTCCCACAGTTATTTTCCTAATTGTGTCCCACAAACATGTATTCTCTCGGTAGTGTCCCACAAACAGTTACTCTCCCAGTAGTATCCCACAAACACTTATTCTCCCAGAAGTGTCCCACAGTTATTCTCCCAGTAGTGCCCCGCAAACCGTTTCTCTCCCAGTAGTGTCCCACAAACAGTTATTCCCTCAGTAGTGTCCCACAAACATTTATTCTACCAGTAGTGTCCCACAAACACTTATTCTCCCAGTAGTGTCCCACAGGTATTTTCCCAGTAATGTCCCACAAACAGTTATTTCCCCAGTAATGTCCCACCAACAGTTATTCTTCCAGTAGTGTCTCACAAACACTTATTCTCCAAGTAGTGGGCCACAAACAGGTCTTCTCCCAGTAGTGTCCCACAAACTTATTTTCCCAGTGGTGCCAAACAGTTCCACAATCACCTGCACATCCAATCACCAAGAAAACGCCCCCACCCCGCTAGCTGTTAGACAGAGCTAGACACCTGCTTTTCATGGCTCCCGTGTTCTGCTCCACCAGCTGCTGGACGCTCTTGGTGCAGAACAAATGCGTGTGATGTCACCACGCTTCCCACGCCGGGTGCATCTCTCTCACTTCGAGGCTTAGAACTGCCTGCGACTTTGAAAATTATAATATGGGTGGTCTGGGTGGCTGTCCGGAACGCCCATATTAAAATCTGCTGCAATGTATCTGTGCCATCTGTGTGCCGTCACAATCAGAGAATTTCGCGCCTCACAGTTATAAAATGGGAAACGTTGTCTTTGTGTGGAGTTGGGTGTGGATAAAACAGCCTGAAGCCATACAGATATTTGGAATGCTTAGTAGTGTTGATCTTGTAGGCAGAAATCTATTGTACTGTCATAAAGCCACAGAGTAACATTTCCCTGACCCTGAAAGAGGATGGACTAGAACAAGTTTGTAGTCCTCTAATCTAGTAGGTCTGAAATGCTTATGTTCTGATACAAGATGTATGTGAATAGATGGAGAATTTATGAGAGTTTAGAGTATCATTTTTAAGATTTGTTATCTCTACACCCTGTATAGTGGGGTACACTATTCTCCCCCCCCCCCCCCCCTTTCCTTTCCTTCTTACTCCTGGCCTGGCAAATGTAAAGGGAACAGTAATGCATACAGTGTGTCCACTGCCGCTTAATACTTCAGTCAGGCTGCCGACTGTATCTTCAGGCCCCGCCTCCTCCAGAATGATTTACAGCCGGAGGAGACGGGGCCAGAAGATACAGCCAGCGGCCGGACTGGAGGAGACATGTCAGATCACAAGCAGCAGAGATGTAAGTATACACTGTTGCTTATGATCTTAAAACAATGATACAAGGATCGTTCATGCAGCCTGGGCCCCTCAATTTGTTAGGTCAGGTAAAGGCACTGCAAACAAGCACTGATCTCACTGATTGTGGGAATTCTGCCAATTTTACTCAGTGTGAATGGAGCCTAAGGATTTCTTTAAAGGGGTTATCCAGTGAAAATCTTTTTCTTTCAAATCAACTTGTTTCAGAAAGTTATATAGATTTGTCATTTACATCTATTTAAAAATCTCAAGTCTTCCAGTACTTACCAGCTGCTGGATGTCCTGCAGGAAATTTTGTTTTCTTCCAGTCTGACACAGTACTCTCTGCTGACATCTCTGTCCATGTCAGGAACTGTCCAGAGCAGCAGCAAATTCCCATAGAAAACCTCTCCTGCTCTAAACAGTTCCTGTCTGGGACAGAGATGTCAGCAGAGGATATAAAAGCACTGTGTCAACAACATTTCCTGGAGGACATACAGCAGCTGATAAGTACTGGAAAACTTAAGATTTTTAAATAGAAGTAAATTACAAATCTATATTACTTTCTGAAACTAGTTGATTTGAAAAAAAAGATTTTCGCTGGAGTACCTTTTTTAAGGGTCTATAATAGGAGAAACTATATCTTGGCGGGTGTAGAAACAGAAGTCCCCAGGGGTGTTTTTCTAGGACATCGGTGCAGCTACTGGCCTATGCACCCAAGTAATAAACTCTCAGCTGTCGGCACATTCACTGTCTTCATAACATGGTCTGGGAGGACCCAATCTTCACAGAGCAATCATTCCTGGATGAAATCCTTCACCTTTCTAGCCCTATATTTATAGTGCAAGCTTCCGGAGAAAATTAGATTAGTAGGTAATTTATTGTTGTGTAGACAGAACGCAACAGTCTCTTTTTTTATGTGCCAAAACCTAGATTGCAGAGCAGAATTTTATTTTAATTGTGCCTTTTTCCCCATGTCTCTCTTCCCCAACTATCCAGTGTGCTATTGTTTTATGGCACATTTTATGACTATTTTTGTGCTTTGCTTCTGTGGTGCCAGGGTTGGTCCCTAAGCATTTTTCAACATGTACTTTGTGATTTATAGAGAAATAAAATGTTTTCAAGCACTTCCCAGCCTATGTACTTGATGATTTGAAGAAATAAATTCTTTAAAGTAGATACTTTAGTGGAATGAAAAGATTTTTCTTTCCCACCGTGTAGCTTTATGATGGTAAAAGGAATTTTATAAAAATGAGATACTCTCAAGCAAATAACTTTTTTTTCTGTAATAAATGTTTATGTAAAAGTTTCTCAGTAGCTTATGCTATACCGCAGGTACCCATAACTTCTACTTCAACCACTCGTATCATGGATATGTGTTACACTGACCTATACCCTGACACTTATGTAAGAATCAGCCAGTAATAATAGCTCCATGGCATGTTATACATGGATCTGCCCCTTGTGTAGTAAGCTCCAGACCCAGTCCTAGTGACCTAGGGGCATGTTTTAGTATAATGCCATACAAGTTTATCAATTTTTTTAATAGATATAACTGCAAGCCGTTAAAGGGAACCTGTCACCATGAAAAGCTATCAGCATCATGTTATAGAGCAGAAGAAGCTGAGCGTATTGATATATATCTTTATGGGGAAAAAATTCAGTATAACTTGTAATTTATTGATTGAAATCTCTGATGTTCCCATGCTAAAGAGTCCCGTCCATTGAGTGACACCGGCCACTGGACTCCTTACCACAGAATAAACAGGGATTTAGATCAACATGTTACAAGTTATACTGAATCTTTTCCCACAAAGATATATATCAATCTGCTCAGTTCTTCCTGCTCTATAACATGATGGTGATAGATTAGATAGCATTGTCTTGGTGACAGGTTCCCTTTGATGTTTGTACTTATATGTAGAAGAGTAATAATCAGTAAATGAGCTTGTAGGTAGGAAACAGTTTTCTGTTTTAGCTTACATGAGGATTATAAATGTTACAAAGATAGATAGATAGATGTGCTTCACATACATGGTAGATAGAAACACACGTTCCAATGGGTATCAGCAATAAATTGTCACCAAGGGGTCTGTTCCTTTACCCCTGTATCCTTATAAACCCACTAAAAAATCTCCAATAAAAAGCCTCTTTTATAAAACATATATTATACAAGAAGAGCAAAACCAAGGCTTACAGCTGAAATTCATAGTTTAATTTTCACATTAAAAATCAAATATATCTCACATAAAAACAGTTTACAAAAGGTTATGAGAAAAATGGCGTCCTACAAACACACTGCTTTAGATCATAGAATAAAAATATAAAATCCTCTGTTGTCTGGAGTCAATACGTATGTTGCTGTCTCTAATGCATCATAGCATGCCACCCAAAATTGGACTAAAAATTGTTTAATTCCGGCCGCTATCTCTAGACACATCTAAAAAATACAATCTAAACCGATCATATTGACTGAGGAAGCGTAGCCACGCGAAACGTGCGTAGGGGTCAAGCACTACCACACTGCCATGGGTGAGTCAATATGATCGGTTTAGATTGTATTTTTTAGATGTGTCTAGAGATAGCGGCCGGAATTAAACAATTTTTAGTCCAATTTTGGGTGGCATGCTATGATGCATTAGAGACAGCAACATACGTATTGACTCCAGACAACAGAGGATTTTATATTTTTATTCTATGATCTAAAGCAGTGTGTTTGTAGGACGCCATTTTTCTCATAACCTTTTGTAAACTGTTTTTATGTGAGATATGTGATTTTTAATGTGAAAATTAAACTATGAATTTCAGCTGTAAGCCTTGGTTTTGCTCTTCTTGTATAATATACATGGTAGATGCAGGCTACTGTAAAACACTAATAGGTGAGGTGAAGAGCATTACGGCCCTATTCCACGGAGCGATAATCGTCCGAATCGGCCCGATTCGGCCGATTATCGCTCCGTGGAATAGAGACAACGATCACCCGATGATCGTTGTCATCGGCTGATCGTTGATATAGGTTAGGACCTATATTTGTCGCACCGCTGACTGCACACCGCTACGTGGAATAGCGGTGCAGGGCCGGCAACTGACGATATACATTACCTATGCAGGGTGCAGGGCTCCTCTTCTTCTGCTTCTCTCGGATCCTGCGCGCTCCTCCAGCGTCAGGGCGGCCTGTCTCAGCTCAGGCTGCTCAGCCAATCACTCAGGCCGCTCAGCCAATCACTCGCCGTGGCGGTCCCGGCCAGTGATTGGATGAGTGACCTCTCAGCCGAGACAGGCTGCCCTGACGCTGGAGGGGCTCGCGGGACCCGGGAGAAGCAGGAGAAGAGGAGCCCTGCACCATGCATAGGTAATGTATACTAGTTAAGCTAGGGCTGCAAGGACATCGATAACGATGTCCCTGCAGCCCTTGTTTAACGATAATTGGGCCGTGGAATAGGCCCAGTAAACAAGCGCTGATCTAGCAGATCGGCGCTCGTTTATCGGGCCCCATTGGCCCGTGGAATACCACCCTTAGCATGGGACAATGGTGGCTGCCAATGGGTGGGATATGTTAGACAGGAAGCGGTCAGTTCTTAAAGTTGTTAAAGGGATTATCCAACACTACAAAAACATGGGAAGTTCCTTCCAGAAACAGCACAACTCTTGTCTCCAGTTCAGGTGTGGTTTGCAATTAGGCTCCGTTCACTTCAATGGAACCGAGTTATGGAACCCCACCCAAACTGGAGTCAAAAGCGGTGCTGTCTCTGGAAGAAAGTGGCCATGTTTTTGCAGGGCTGGATAACCCCTCTGAAAGCAGGAAAAGTTGGCCAGCATAAAGGCATATAAGACAGCCAGATAAATAGGGTAAATGAGCGCCAAACTGCTATTTCAGCGCTCATTTACAATTATAACATGGCTCAATGTTCATGCGGTAAAAGCTGCATGAACATCATTGGCAATGTTTACAAAACCCTTGCTTTTAGATTAACGTTAATGTCGCTAAATAGAAATTAATATTACGACATGGAGAGAGAAGAGCTGCTGCACCTCACACCTATGGCTGACACTAATGCCTCTCGGCTACATTTAAAAACCAACGCCAGGATGTTGGTAAATAATTTGATCAAACCATATTGCCCCATGTACCATGTGCAGGTCCCCTGGTTCCCTGTGACCCCAATGTCACAGGACCAAACCCCAAGTGCCCCCCCCCCAAAACCTTGCAGGCACCGCCGGCGGAGAAAGCTGCCACCGGCTGTACTCTCAGCCACATTTAAAAATAATACAACATTTATCACTGGTCGTCGGCTGATGATTTTCAAACATGTTAAAAGACAACGATAAGCCAATGATCGCAACTCATATATGCTCCAGTATGATCACTTGACATTAAAATAACAGTGGCTGAAGAAGTTCAATGCAGCCCTAGGGAATCCCAGAAAACATGGTTAAGCCATAAGCTTTTTCTATGCTTTCCCGGACACCCTAGGACTGCATCCAATGTCTTCAGCCACCGGTATTTAAATGGCAAACGTTTCGACTCAATCATGCTCGAGTTGCGCCTATCTCAATAGCCTTTGTTACATGAAGCGATATCTGCCGGCTGATAATCTCTTCTAGTGATAGGGTTCTACGGCAAAATGTAAATTATGATACGTGGATGACTGGTTAAAACATCTTCAAAATGGCACATCATGTCGGGCGAGGAACAAATCCATGAAATTCCTTCCCCGTCCGTAACGTCTGCAAATTTGCGGACCTGTGAATGCACCCTTAGATATTATAATAACTTAGTTATTACAAATACTTTCTATAAAAAAGTAGAAGTTTCTTACCTATAGTTTTACTTTCCTTTGAAGGAAATCGATAAGTTAAAGCCTATTGTACCCCTAACCCTTGCGGCAGTGCCACTGGACATGTTCTGTTTAAACAAATGCATTCACCATATAGATTTCTTGTGGAGCTAGGCGCTTGTGGTTTGTTTAATAGCCAGAAGCAGCTGAGTCTGCAAGAACATTTTTATGAGCATTGTGGCTGCTATCATGCACAGCATCATAATTTATTTTACTCTGCCTAAGAAACAAAGCCAGGAAAGCTCAAACAGTAGTTTAGATATGCAGCGCTACACATAATAAGTCATAAGTGATTGGTTGGGCTCAGACTGTTGGAACCCCATCATTCACTGGGGAGTCCTGAGTGCCCTGTTTGTGTGAAGCTGTGGCCCTATACTGTATGCGCACTGTCACTCTATTCAATAGCAGAATACAAGGCATTGGCTGAGCAGTCCTATAGTGTTAGGTAGCATTACTCGGGCCAATGGGGTCCGATAATAACTGTAATCTTCTAGATCAGAGCTCGTTTACTGGGCCTATTACACGGCCCGATATTCGTTTAACAAGGGCTGCATGGACATAGTTACCGATGTCCTTGCAGCCCTTGCTTAAACTGTATACATTACCTATCCATACTGCAGGGCTCCCTTTGAGCTCTGCTTCTCCCAGGGTCACCCGCGATAAAGCAACGCGCGACGGATGAGTGGTGTGGTGGACAAATATACTAAGGACACGCTGTATGGGTAATGCACAATTTACTTCTGTTTATCCAATATGCCCAGTGCCCAGTATATATGCATGCAGATTACCCATTAGTATCTATGTATCATATTGTTTGTTATATCATGTAATGTAATTTACTTCTATCCACCCTATGTTGGGGTTTTGTATAGGCTCCAGCTCTTATTACATGCATTTTTAAGTTTTGTTCTTTGGAATATATTGAATATAAAATAACATTTTTTCCATATTTGGTCTTGCATTTGTTTGGTCGGGGGCTTCCTTTTTCTGTGGTTTTCCCCTCAGGCCTATTTTCCCTTTTTTTTTAGGCTTCTGTACATGACAGACATCAAGGCTATGATTTGTTAATGGGTGTATGAAGTGGGTTCAGGAGGTGTATGTACCCTCTGTACTGTAAGAAGCTGCAGAATATGTTGGTGCAATATAAGTAAAGAGTATTATTATTATTATTATTATTAGTCGCAGACACAAAGTTTTGAACAGACTCAAATGAATGATCCGGTCTATAGTATGTAAACCACATCTCAGCAAAGGCACTTTTATGAATGGTACACATTTTGAAGAATACCCATCATTACTACAAACTAATGTCATAGTGAGAGGACATAGACGCTTCAATTGCTGAGGGTCCGGACGCTGGGACGACCACTTAGCTGAACTACTGTCCTTTCTGCTTTTTCTTCAGGATAACAAGCAGGCTATTTGTGACAGAACTATCACTCCATTACATACAGAGACGAGTGCGCAGCAGCTTTCACCTGAACAGGTATGTGTAATATGTATCCAATATGTAAAACTAAAAAAATGGACTTATAAACACTTAGGGGGAGATTTATCAAAGGGTTTAAAATTTAGACTGGTGCAAACTGCCCACAGCAACTAATCACAGCTCAGCTTTAGGCAGTGCTGAAAGGAAAGCTGAGCTGTGATTGGTTGCTGTGGGCAGTTTGCACCAGTCTAAATTTTACACCCTTTGATAAATCTCCCCCTTAACGTCTACTTAGGCCTCACACGAATGGTTGTATTACAGTTCCATGCAATAGAAGTGTATCTCTCTATGAATCTGATGTCATACAGAGGCTATTTTACTGTGTATGGTTCCAGAGAAGGACACCTCTGCTGTGTACATGAGGCTAGCACTAGACTGGGGTCATAGTAGTTTTTTAGTCATCATTTGGTCAGTACATTGGTGTGTATTTCATAAGTACATTTAACCAAAAACAAAATCAATTTTTCTTTGCGCGGGCTCCATTCCTAATTTTGGCTAAATACTGGCCAAAATATCCAGCTTTAGAGGTATATGTTAGAATGAACAGATTGGTCCCTGCACTAGTCTAATATACATTGACAGTATGTCCTCCACTCCTAACCTAAGACATATAATATAATCTTGGAATAAAACAATACAGTGTCGTTGGTCTAGGTTCACACAATGGGGAAGATTTATCAAACATGGTGTAAAGTGAAACTGACTCAGTTGCCCCTAGCAACCAATCAGATTCCACCTTTCATTTTCCAAAGAGTCTGTGAGGAATGAAAAGTGTAATCTTCTTTGTTACTAGGGGCAACAGAGCCAGTTTCACTTTACACCATGTTTGATAAATCTCTCCAATGTCTTTTTTTGGGGGGGCCGTTCGACGGCTGTCTTTTTAGATGTCCATTATTTTGCAATGACGTCTGTGATGTCAAAATAACAGACGTTAATTGGCCTCAAAATGACGGTTGTCCAAAAACACAGCAGTTGAATGGCCAAAATAAGATGTTTGAACCTAACCTTAAGGTGTCTCTTTTACTCTAGATCGGTAAACTGTACAGCGAGCTGGATATGGTGAGAACGAATGTGAGAGTCATGTCGGAGATCTTGCTTGAAAGCACCTCAGGAGCAGAGCTACAAGAAGACATGGATCTCTTACAGGTAGCTTCCTATTTATGATTACTTTATGATTAATGATTATTTTGTGTGATTATAGCCGTAAACTTACAGCTCAAAAATGGTGGTTGTTGGAAGTTTTGAACCCAATGCACATAGTTGGAGTTAGAATTTCTTAATGTGCCAACAATCTTAGGCCTCATTCACACAATCCATGCTGTGACCCCCACCGCAATCCACACCATGATGACCAGAGAAGGGTTGCAGCAGGGATCCTGCAATAGAAGTGCAGCCCCCCACTGCCCAGCAGCTGAGATGACAGGAGCACAAAAGAAAACTACTTACTTGCTCATTCACATGTTCACTGGCACGGGGGGAGTAGGCCAGTAGTTGTCTTCCGCGCTCCTGTCATCTCTGCTGCCGGTAGAGATGAGCAAACTCTTCAAAAGTTCGTTCCAACCGGACTTCCGGATTTTTTTTAAAAGATCGGTTCGACCGAATTTCGGATTTCTTCGAATTTCATAGTTTAAAGCATCTATATGATACAGGGTTAGTGTATTTGGTTGAATTTAGGGCTCTACATATCAGTAACATCATTATCTTTTCAATATCTCAAAGTCAAATTTTTTTTTTTTAGACTTCAATATTCACCATTACAGGGTCTATGCAGGAAATTCACCAATACAGGGTCTATGCAGGAAATTCACCATTTCACCATTCACTATGCAGAGAAAAAGGTTTTATTCTACACACATGCACGAGGTATATATTTGTGCCTCAGGAAAACACCTATGTCATATACACTCTCGCAAGGGTAACAGTATAGTACTTGGATATCTGTATAGCACGTTTTTGTTCTGTGCACCCTTTGCTCTCCTATGCCTAATCTATCTACCTATCTATCTTTCGTTCTCTCTCAATCACTATATGTTTCTCCTCTCCGCTTTCCTAATAATCTTTTTGTCTTTGCTTTTGTACAATATCTTCTCAGTACAACAGCATGCAGCAGCAGCGTTTTGTCACTGACGAGCTCTGCACACTGCTAACAGTCTCCTTCCTCTCTCTGTGCAGACTGCCTCATGCTCCTCTTTAGGCAATACCGACGTCACACAGGGGGTGGGTTAGTGCAACATCCCTGCTGATTGGAAGTGTTCCGGGCATCATGGGAAAGCGCTTTTCCCGACAAGAACACTTCCTGCTTTCTAAAATGGCGGCTGCCATTTTAGAAAGCAAGAAAAAAAAAATTCAGAGCGGACTTCCAAAAATGCGAATCCGACCGGACTCGGATTTTTGGAAAAAATCGGTATGGGATCCGGTTCGCTCATCTCTAGCTGCCAGGCGACGGGAGGGGGAATTCGTGCTGCGATCCGCACTAAGACATGTCCTATTTTTACGTGGTGGGGGTCGCGACACGGATCGCGTGAATGTGAAACAGTGTGAAATAGTGGTTAAGTTTTCAGTCAGATATACTACCAAAAAAATCAGATTGAAATGAAGAATGTTGTCCCTTTATATCCGGTCCTCTCTCGCACCTTTATTCCTTTCTTCAACCTTCTTGCCCTTTATTCATTATCACCCAGCAATATTGCTTAGTTGAAATTCTTTCCGCCTCATCCTTTTATCCCTGATTCTATACCTTCTGCTCCTCATTCTTCTCACTTCCCAGGTTACTTCTCCTCCTGCAGACACATTTCTTATCTCCCGTGACTGCAGTTTTCTCCGTAACAATGTAGGAAGCACATATTCTTATTAACACCCGGCTCTGGCTGGGCATTACCACCTGTCTGCTCACAGAGAGTACAGATAAATGGTAGTCCCACTGCTTTGTCAGCGTACACAAGTCACTCTCACTTCTGTGCCTCCGGGCTCTACAAATGAGAATGCCGGACAGGAATTCATAGCCAAGACTGCTACTAACAGTGCCTGCATTGTCAGAGACCAAACCTTCCCATTGTCATCTCGCACAGTATTTACCTTGAAACCAATGACATTCCCTAACAAAGCCATCTGCGTGTTGCTATCATGTCACTCATTAATAGCTGACCTCTATTGAAATCTGACAGGAGCTGGAAAAAGTATGCCGGGAAATGCAAGCCAGGATCTTAAAGCTTTTGGAAACTGTACAAAATGAGGATGTTATCATTGAACTGGTGCAAGTCAATGACGACTTGAATAATATTTTCCTGAGACACACAAGGTAAAACATTTCCATTTGTAATATTTTCCTTCCTATATAATTATCACTACCGTATGCATTAAATACTTAGTTATTGTCCCATGCTCTTATCCCGCCTTCCCCAATCACTTCTTCTAAATACAGAATATACAGATAATATAATAGAGGCAAAGTAAAAAGAGTAAATTTTAGTAAATAGTTATAATAATTTGAGGGCATTTGTTTTCCTATTTTGGCTTTCCTCTGTTATTCCTCCTCGGAAAAAAAACCTGACAACTGGGTGTTACCATTCCTTTTGTCAATAGGGCATGAAGTTAAATAGTCTGACTCCAATCCAATCATCACTAGGGGCCCTATTCCACGGGACGATTGTAGTTCGAAAAATCGTTAGATCATTCGTAATTGAACAATAATCGTTTTGTGTAATAGCAGGCAACAATTAAACAACCAACGAGAAATCATTGGTCGCTTGATAGATTTTGGACCTATTTTAATTGTTGATCGTTTGCAAATCATTCACACATTGTTCGGTGTAATAAGATGTTGTTCAGTGAAATTAAATAGCGACGACAGGACGACCGCAAGAACGTTCATAAGTAACAACCGTCGCTCCGTGTAATTGGATGAACGATTTCAGGTCGTTCACCATAGCGGTCGTTGGAGATTGTAAATCGTTGGAAAATCGCTTCGTGGAACAGGACCCTAACAGTGTCAGCATTGACAAAGAATGCTTATGGCCAGGAGGAATAACAGCAGTGCCAATGCAAAGTTGAAAAAGGTGTATCAACATTCTTAGAAATAAAAGTCTGTACTTTCAGGTAACATTTAACACAGAAGGCATTAAGAGAAAATTTCAACTTAAAGCGAATGTACCATCACAGGTACATCACAGGGATCCCAGCGGCATGGCCCTTTTTTCACAAGCAGCCGGATTCCGACACTGCGCCATTTTCTGCTGGAGCTCGGTAGAGATGAGCGAACCTGCCGAGGTTCGGGTTCGTAAGAACCTGGACTCTCGGCGTCTGATTCCCGCTGTCTGCAGCCTCCATGAAGAGGGTGGATACAGCCAGAGGACCGCCTGGAAAACTGGGATACAGCCATAGCCATAGGCTGTATCCCAGTTTTCCAGGCGGTCCTCTGGCTGTATCCACCCTCTTCATGGAGGCTGCAGACAGCGGGAATCAGACGCCGAGAGTTCAGGTTCATACGAACCCGAACCTTGGTAGGTTCACTCATCTCTAGAGCTCGGCCCATCTCAGAGCTCTGGGGGCAGGCCCAGTACACCCCCCAAGGTGTGACCATAACCCCTCCCCTCGGTAATGCATCCCTGCTTGATTGTAATGGAGACGCGTCACCGAGGAAAATGGTATTGTCACACCTGGAGAGCTGGGCCTACCCGCAGTGCTTCAAGCCGGGACAGTGCTAAGCAGAAAATGGTGCTAATCGGGATCCCTGCACTGGCACCGTGCAGGTACTGCAATGAAAAATGTAAGTACCTGTGATGGTACATTCGCTTTAATATTTATTACCCTAAATCTGCAGTTTTTAGAAACCTCTCATGCATGACCCTAGTTAGCTCCTTGCTCTCTGTAATAAAGGACCTCCTTGTAGATTTTTGGGCCTTTCTTTTCTTTTTTCTTTTTATTTCAGTTCCAAAACATAACATTTTAGAAATAATATCCCTTACACAATTATCTACGGGAGCAGTGAGCAGATGGACCCCAAAGGGGATTAAGGAAACTTTTTAGCATTAGGCCACAAAAATGTAAAATTGCAAAATTCTGGTAAATTGATTTTATGTATGTTTTTTGTAAATGTATGTTTTTTTTACTAGGGACATAGCCATAGCTTTTTTTATTTATTAGTTGAGGGAGTTGTGTTAGGCTGGTTTCATGTCAACAAAAATGCCATGGCGTTTTTTTTTTTTTTTTGGGGGGGGGGGGGTGGGGGGTTGCAAAAACACTAGTGGCCAGATGTTAGCTGAGAGTCAATGGAAGTTTATTATATATTTTTCGGGGTGGCATTTTTCTCTCCTCTCTGGCGTTTTTGAGGCTCTGTGACAGTTTTTGAAAAACCGAACTTGCTGAGGGTGTGGCTTTTTAGACTTCAATAGGCATGTTCTGGTCATCTCAAAAACGTAATTGCTGTGTGTATGGCATTTTTTTTCTGGCATTTTTGTACCCTTTTGGTCCAGCAACTATGTATTAGCCTGTGAAACCCTGGCTGCATTGGAACCCCCAACCATTGGATCACATCACAGGGTTGCCGTACTAGTTTGGAACTGGCACAGATTTGGGCTACAATTCACAGTATAAATTGTGACAAAAGTGTCATGCTTATGACAATAAGGGGCTTTCATACAATAGCAAGTTATAGCATTGGATGTTCCATGTGTAAAATGAAGGCTCTGGAGCACCTCTAATAGCACTAAATTCATTTTTTTTTCTGGGGATTGGTGACATCATCATCTTCTACGTTTCTGCCGATCAGTAAGTCATTGTGCATTCATGTAATATGCCATAATATGCTATTGGGGGAAAAAGAATAATGCTTTCTACTAAAGTGCATTAAAGGTACTGGGCTCACTTATTACTACTGATGGGTTGTGATCCAGAATAATATTATACAAGTGAAGAATTTGCTAAGTAACGAATAATAGGTCTTTCCCCCAAATCAGTTGTTAGACAAAATAAAATCTTTAAAAAATTCATTGCATTTTTCAGGTTCTTACGCAATAGAAGTAACAGACAGGATAAAAGTGTGGTAAGACCTTTTTCATTACTTTAGGGATAGTTGGCTGTGTTCCACGTGTATTATGTTTTTACTGGGATTTTTGCAGCAGTGCTGCAGATTTACAAAGTTTTACAGATCTAGGCTATGTTCACATAACGTATATTTTCGTAAAACCACAGCCATTGTACAACGCCCGTGATTACGAGAATATACATTACTTTGCCTTCTATGGGATCCGTAGCGGTGCTGCAAACAACTGACATGTCAGTTTTCTGCGCCTGCTATTGATTGAATAGCGGCCGCAGAAAACCCTGTCAGTGCACACTATAGAGTAAACGGCTCCGGCCCCACGCTCCATAGTGTGCAGTGGAGAGTTCTGATGAGGGCACGCACGGATGCGCCCGCATCAGAACTCTGCGGCTGCTAAGATCATCCGGCCGGTACTGCAGTACGGGTCACGGAACAGCCGGTCCAATACGTAGTCTGCACATAGCCTGAAGCTTTTTCCCAAGCTGTATAAACAACAGCCGTTCCGCATGAATGGCCGTTGCGTAACGCTACCTATGTCCGGAATTAATGATCGTGATCGTTAATTCCGGGCGTAGGAAACGTTAAACAACGGCTGTTGTTTATACAGTGTGTGAACATAGCCTAACAGTAGTTGCATAAATTGCATTGAAAACCTTGCTACAACCTTGCAATCAATGAGCGACCACAGGGCTCTGGGTTCAGAAACCCCTGAATTAAGTTGTTATTATCGAGAAAGGTTGCAGCTGGCCATACAGTTCCTCTTTAGTGACCACTGCAGAGGAAACTTGGTATTATATATGATCCATGGATGTGTGAAAGTGGCCTAAAGGCCCTATTACACCAAGCGATTTTCGGCCATAATTTGGCCGATTATCAGCCTTTATGGCCAATAATCGCTTGGTGTAAAAGCTCCTGTTAAAAGGCACGATGTTGGCTGATCCTTGTCTTTCAACATGTTGAAAAAAACTAGAACATTAGTGATGGTCTGCTGGATGTCGCTCTGTGTAATAGGAGCCATGACATACAAGGTGGGAACACCCCTTGAAGACAGCTGAGTTACAGTATGTGTCACTTATAAATATATGACACAAATGCTGGTATCTCCAGGGGACTCTTTCTAGTTTAACCATCTAATGTGTTAGATGGTTAAAATACTAATAAGTGCGAATATTGTAAAAGTGAATGCCTGAAGTTGAGCTTGATACGCAAAGTAGTGTTATTTGGTGAATGCCACTGTAAGTCATTACTAAAATGGGATTTGTTATTGATTGACATTGACCTTTCAGACTGGAATGAATGAACCTTCAGCACCTGCAAGTGAACTCATTGAACTTGACCCAGCGCCTAGAATACACAACCAGACTAATGGTTACCATCCATCTCCTGCTGCTGCTATTCCTGCTTCAGTGCCAAATGTCAATCCACAACAAGCTTACAATATGGGTAAAGTATATGCCAGATATTGGCTTACAGTATAAACCCTGTATAATTGTCCAGTTTAAAAAAACAAATACCCTTCTATAGAACTATGAATAGTGAGGCGTCCAACGTTCTAGATTCTCACCTATGGGCGGCAGCAACTCTCACCTCTAAGGCCCCATTCACACTACTAAATCCTGCCTTCTATCACTTTGAATGGGAGGGCCCGTGCGGGGGCCAACATGAACGATGTCAGCTGATCGCTGCCTTCCATTCCATGGGACGATTATCGGCCGTAACGGCCGATAATCGTACCGTGGGATAGGGCCTTTATTTCAACAATGTAAGTCTATGAGACTATATTGTCGTAATTAATCCCTGGCTATATCTCCTGATGATAGCGGGTCTACCAGTAAAACCCACTGTGATCAATAACTTTTGACATGTCTGATGACCTGTCAAAATCTATTTTTAAAGAAAAGTTATCCAACCTTATCAATAATATCAGATCGATAATGTCCAACGTGCATTACCCTTGCTGATCAACTGATCGACGACACTGCGGAGCTTATGAGAACTCTGCAGCCTCTGAAAAGTTGATGTGCCAAGTATCTAATTACCATATTATTTGTAGTTGTGGTGCAAGGTACTGCAGCATTGTTCTTATACCTACTAAAGTAGGCACTATGGAGAAGAGGTTGCAGATCTCAGCTGAGTGCCATAGTCTCTTCAATCAGCTGATGCAATATCAATCTGGTATTCATGGCCTATGCAGAAAAAAAATTTCTGCTGGACTAGTCAGAGGGTAACATTAGCGTGGTCCCAATATCTAGAATCCTTATTGATTCACAGAGAAAATCGGACTGAGTTTGTGTCAGAGTTTCAGCACTTTCCCTTATCTGAAATAACTTTTTTTCTCAAATGCAAAGAACATTCATGCCCAAAGACTAAAGCATGTATAATACAAAATCCATTAGAATTATTATAAATGCAGGCATCTACTCACCATTTTAATTTCTGTGCCAATCACATGTCCAGGACGTCAATGTTCTTCTATAATGACTGCAATCAGAGATCTTGAAAGCCACAAGCAATTGGTGCAGAAAGTATATTGGAGAACTATAATCTTTTATAATCTTTATTCTCTGAAACATAAAATACCACTTTAATTCAATTGAACTGTCTCCAATGAGTAAGAAGAAAATGCAACAACTGACAGGTTCTCCTTATAAGCCGACATTATTAGCTGCCAGTGGATCTTTAGGAACTACATACCCAACCTCTTTCTATAGTTTATCAATAGACTTCTATGTGTCCTCTTGAACATGCCATGTAATTGGGCTCCATAGGGCAAAACAACAGCCTCAGAGCGCAGGGATCGGGTGTATACATGCTGAGCAAGCTTCCACCTAGCTGGAGGCATAATACACATAGAAGCCTTGTCCTTGACACACTGTAGAGGATATGCCATATAAACACTAGTCATATCTAAAAGGTACCATCAAACCTATCTGAAAATTTTTGCAGTACCTTATCGGTGCCAGAGCAGGATACCCGTGGTGTAGTCCTTGTTTCAAAATGGCGCCTGATTCCTGTGCTCAGCGCCGTTTTGCTCTTGTACACTGGCCACCTGAATCCCCATACCGGCACCAATAAGGTACTGCAAAAAAAAAAGTACATAGGTCTGATTGTACATTCGCTTTAAAGTAACAATACACACAATAAGTCTGTGCAGGAACACTTTTGCCAGGCAAGATAGAAGGGAAAGGAATATGAGGGTGATAACTTTCATGAAATAATACACTAGACTTAAAGGGGTTATCCAACGTTTAAAAAGTTTAAAAATATTGCTGCACTCTTGGTAAACTTTGAGTTTGCCATGCACCTTCAGTTGCTGTCAGCTATGTTCTCAAACCCTCTATATACATGAATGCTCAGCTGAGAAAAGCGCTCATGTGTTCTGAATGGATAGGGTGGGCAAATGAAATGCCCAATGTCTTCTGTCTCCTGACATTATCTGTCAGGGTAGAGTTGCAGAGGTTGCCATACAAAATAAACGATTAGCCGGTTTCATCAAAAATGGCAGTTTTGGCTAACACATCTAATTTGTATATGTCACCAGAAAAGGTCACTGGATTCTTCTCATGGATCCTTTAAGAAACCCGCAGGACTACTCCCTTGAGCAAAAACTGGCCTAAAGATACCACCGGACAGTAGATGAGTCTTCAAAATGTTTGTCAGGATACTGGGTTTGGGAGGTAGAACCCCCCTTAGCAAGTTGTATACAATATATGATGAAAACCATTTACTCAATAAAGAATCAATTTTGAAGACTTATCCAATGTTCCATGGTGTCTTTAGGACAGTCTGCGTTCAAGGGAAAAGTCCTGCAGGTTTCTTAAAGGAACCATAAGAGGGATCCAGTGACTTCTACAGATGAGCGAGCCGGGCCAAGGTTCGGGTTCGTACAAACCCAAACCATTGCCATTTGAATTCAGCTGTCTTCCAGTTCCATGGAGAAGGTGGAGACTGCCTGAGTTCTGCCTAGAAAAAAATCAGACAGCATATGACCTAGGCTGTATTCCTGTTCTCCAGGAAGGACTCGGGCTGTCCCCACAAGATGGGAGGACAGCGGGACTCCAAGCTGTAGCCTACCAAAGCCAGGCTTCCAGACTCCAGTTGCACTGTGCCATTATCTAAAATCCAACTTACTGTTGTGTGTTGAGTTGTGTCTATACTTATACAGCTTTTACAGGTTAGTGTGTATATTGCAAAGCTAGCTAATAAGACTTCTGTTTAAATGTAAATGTCCTACGAGTACCTGTCTTTTTGAGGGAGGTTCGATGGGGGGGGGGGGGGGGGAAGCGGAGAGGCAGTAGCTGTTGTCTGAACCAGTGCTTCTTAATTCCAGTCCTCAAGCTTCACCAACAGGTCATGTATTGAGGATTTCCTTAGTATTTTACAGGTGATATAATTGTACTCAGTGCATCAGGTATTATCACAGTTGTTCTTTGTATGGGATATCCTCAAACCATGAGGCCTGAGGACTGGAATTGAGAAGCACTGGTATGAACAAGTGTTTAGCAGACATCTATCTTACACATATTGACCAATACACATAATGGGGGAGATTTATCAAACATGGTGTAAAGTGAAACTGGCTCAGTTGCCCCTAGCAACCAATCAGATTCAACTTTTCATTCCTCACAGACTCTTTGGAAAATGAAAGGTGGAATCTGATTGGTTGCTAGGGGCAACTGAGCCTGTTCTACTTTACACCATGTTTAATAAATCTCCCCCAATGTGTTGTGGTGGGAACCAGCTCACCTCTGCTACTTGTGTAACCATTATACTCCTCCCTCCCACATAACCTTTATAAATGACCAATAAAAAGAACTGCAGTGGTACTTCATGACAGCCCTATCTTGTCATTTTATATGTGCGTTGTTTTCCTCCTACTGTGCACATTTCTATTGATCCATCTGAGTGAGTACTCAGGTGGAATGACCTTAATGCAAATGCACACACCTCTCATGAGTTGCGTGTCATGTTATCTAACACAGTGTCCGCCTCGGTGCTTGTATCCACCAGCTACACAAAGTTCAACAAGAAATCAATGCACGTTTGCTTATCACTTGCCTGCTGTTCAAGTATGCAGATATTCTGCTGCCATTGTTTCTCAACCTGGCATACATAACCGTCAGGTAACAACAACCCCCTGATTCACAGACATTATTCGCCTTATTATTATTAAATCTAAGGCACAAAGACTCCAATCTAAAGAATGTTCCAATTTTGGAACTTCCTTCAAAAACCTAAAAAACATTATCCTATACAGTTCTCCACAGGAACTGCCCACTTTTCTTCTTTTTACCCACCCAACAGGGACATTTATATTTTTTTATATTTACTAATAGGCCTCGTTCACACAATTTATATACAATAGTTCCAATGGACACACACTATCAGCATTGGTCTCTGCCCCACAGAGTTAATTAACCATACCGTAACAAGTCCAACGTAATTGGTTAGCTTTTTAAGAATAACAATTACACCACACAAAGCTAAATTTGAAATGTAAATTTTTATTGACATGATTAAAAATCAATTTAAAAATTCTTTTTTAGTGCAAAAGGGAATCCAGCAGTAATTGATAACCAGAACACCTCAGTCTAATAACATCCTATCATATACCACTATACCATGTAAACGTCTAAATCAATACACACCTAACCATGCAGTGTATCCACACAGCCTCGGATGGCTGAAAACAATGTCAGCCTATACCCGCAAGTACTAAGAATGGTCAAATGAGACGCTTACCCATCGTGGTGTCTGGCATCCGTAACCCCGACGCACGTTTCGCGTACAGGTCGCTTTATCAAGGGGCGTACGTCGGGGTTACGGATGCCAGACACCACAATGCTGATTGCATTACCCCTATAGGATCCCGGCAGGAGTGTATACACATTGTATACATTCCGGGCGGGATTCTATGCGGCCGCACAGAAAACGTACATGTCTATTTTGTGTGATTGCTATTCACTGAACAGCGGCCACATGAAATAGACTGTGCAGGCAATGTAAAGTACGGCTCCGGCCTTACTTTACATTGTCGGCTATGGCTAATTGTATGTGTTGTGACGCCAGTGCTAACTCAGCACACAGGTGTGGTGGTATACCTGTTTTGTTTAGTGGCTGACTATACTGGTCCTCTGAAATGGTCGGAGACCTCCTGGGTTGTGATGGGTCCCTTGGGCTCTTGTCACAGTGGTCCAGAGTGGGAACATGACCCACCCGGACTGTCGGTATTGCCATCCACAGAAAAGAGAAGAGTAAGCAAAGGTTTGTGTAGCCGGTATGTGTAGGTGCTGGTGCAATAATCACTGAGTCCCAGTAGAATAAGTAAAGTGGTTTTACTGATGGTAATACAGGATAACTTGGCAATGAATAACTTCTGTGATACAGACTGGAGCTCAATGAATCTGTGCTGGGAGATACCTGAAGTGTTGTGGTAGAATAGCAGTGCTTGTGGAGTTTCGTGTTGAAGAGAGAGTAGAGGAGTTTGTCGGAAGAGCCCCAACCCAGGGTTGTAGTGTGCTCTGCTGCAACTTGAGAGAAAGAGAAGACTTGAGAAGAGAATACTTGTGCCTGTGTTTTACTAAACCACCTTCTGCCCTGCAGTATCGGGGGGAACCCGTCCTATGAGGGTGACACAAGCCCCAGGCTATGTTACCTGGGTGAAGCTAAGTGTCCGAGGGTGTCCCGGTTTCACCTGCGATGCGAAATAGAGTACGTAGACCTTGGTTAAGGTTGCTTTGCTCTATCTAGGTCAGTTCCTCTATCCTAGGATACCACTTTGCACTGTTAAGAGAGGTTCACAGCGTGGGCTGGGGTGATCTCTTGTCCTCCTTTAGAGGCTTAACACTGCATATTGTCTATAGTTATAGCTTGGAAGTGAAAAGTCTCTGGGTTCTCCATACATGTGTCTCTGACTACCAACACAGCTGGCCTGTCCCAGACAGGGAACCTGGCAGAGCCAGGCCCTGGCTTAGTACAGCAGGGATGCCTGTTCTGTGTGTGTCCTACGCTTTAGAGAATCAGGAGAAAACTGACGCTACACTTCCTCTCCCCAAGTGAATACTTCCTACAGGGTGTGTAAGGGTCCCTGTGAGTGGTGGAGAAGAGAGTGTGCAGAGAAAGGCGGCTAGAGATAGGTAGAAAGGAAAGAAGCATCTCCACTGGTCCACAGAATCACATAACAAAAAACAAAAACAAACAGAAACCCTATTGTGACTACAGTTGTGCAATACATACATACAAAGTTATACATAGAACACTGATATCTGGTGGCGAAACTCATACACATCTTCATCACCACCTTACTTTGGAGTATAAGATTTTTGCGACAGGTGTCAGACAAGAAACACCCATGGGGGGACACCACGACTGGAGTATGGGCACACCTAAATGTGCCCGCATTCCAATGAAAAAGTGATGTTAACCCGTCCGGTACTGCAGAGTCACAGAACGACTGCTGCTTTGCCATGTGTGAATATGGCCATAATCACAATTTTGCTAAAATAGAAATTATAGTCAATTCCTACCTGCATTGTGAAAGTTTATCATCTTCTGAAGGAATAAGGGTTAGTATATGAAAAAGGAACCATATGTGGAGTGGAAATCCAAAATATGATGGGGCTAATCCACAACCATCTAGCCAATTTGGCCAAAGCTTTTGAATATGTACAGTATATATACACTATTTCCTATTGCCATAAGCCTGTTAATTTTATCAATAAATTCTTGTTGTGTAGAGGAGAATCTTGCAACCAGCACTGAACAATACGTTTTCAGGCCATATAAAGCATTCTTACTGCCACCACCTTGAATGGCTCTGGAGCCAGAAGGTCTTCAGCATGGTCAAGGATACTCACATAAGGTGTCAAAATAATAAAGAGGTAGTATATAGAGTTCACCAGGTCAACCACCCCTTTTCAAACACCTGATAATTTCAGACAAAGCCATACCATATGTACTAAATCATCTTGATGTATTCTACAGCTTTTACAGTGAATTGAATTTCATAACACAATGTGGTGTTCTATATATTCACAGTGTAATAAATAAATATAAGACAATCTTCGCTAAGAGATACTTGTGAAATATTATCTACAATATCCTTTCAATGTATTGATCAGACCTAAGTTCCCTTACAACTTCTCTTTCATAGTGAGTACAGCCCTCCCTTTCATTGTGTCTAGAACTGGGTTACACACCACAGATACAATTCTGCTTCTGCTGATAGTTATGTCTTTACTAACCATGTATCAACCTTACATTTACATCTGCCCAAACCTTCAAGACTGGCTAGTTCAGAAGACCATGTTATGTGCTGAATTGGGGTATGTTCACACTAGTCAGTGTGAACATACCCTTAGAATAGACTGAGTACATACCCAACTCATCTCACTTCTTTCTCCATATCTTATTAATCAGATACCAAGGTTTTTGAACTTATGAACTTCTAAAGCTTCAAAGTGGTGGATGAGGAATGGTATGGTAGTCATATTAAAGTCATTGCTGCAGTTGGGGATATAAGTAGTAAACCCTCAGGTGATGGACTGCCATACCACCCTCCCCCTTCTCCCTTCTTAGTCCTGGTGTTACCCTTGCACCATAGTCAAAGCAATTTATTCCTAAACTCTTTTTAAAAATCTAAGAAGGACAACAGCAAATCTATTGCCTTTGAAAATGGAACACTAAGGTTCTATTACACGAAGCGATTTTTAACGACTAACAATAAACGATCGCAAATGAGATTGTTTATTGTTAACCTGAAATCATTCACCGTATTACACAGAACGAAAAATCGTTAGATAAAATCGTTCTTATGATCGTTATTGCGATCGTTACTATGATCGTTTATTCCTTCTGATCAGAGCAAAACAATGAACAATGTGCTATTACACTGAACGATTAGTAAAAAAATGCGGAACTTAAGCGAACGAATGTGGAATTACATCAAACGATAAGCGAATGATTAACGATGATTTTAGGTCCAGATCTAAATCAACGAACGACATACGAATGATTTTTCAATCGTTGCCTGCAATTACACTGAACGATTATCGTTTAAATTCAAACGATATAACAATTTTTCGCACGATAATCGTCCCACGTAATAGGGCCCTTAGGCTCCAGCAAAAAGAAGGTTGGCAGCTCGCCTGGCTGAGAGCTACAGAATAATACAGAATATCATGAGACTCGAGGCAGCAGACTAGAGATAACCTATTATGAAATGCTGACATTCAGGGATTAGTTTACAGCGAATGTACCAGCGGTACATCTCTCTTCTGTTTATACTATGAATAGACCGGCACCGACACGGGGATGCTGGCACTGCAGTCCTTTTCTTGAACCGCGGCCCGATTCTCATCTATTACAGAGCACCGGCCCGGCCAGAAGCACTGGAGGAGGGCCGGCCTGCCCCCAGTGCAAGGAAACCCCCCTTACCACTATTGACACGGCTCCATTAGAATCAATGGTGCTTGGTAATAGACCAGCGCCGCGCGGGTCACGGTGCATAAAAAGGACCGCGGCACCGGCATCCCCATTGCTCCTTTTCTTCTTGCTATAATGCAGCAGTAGGGATCCTAAGATTTCAGATCTTCTCCAATATCAACGACACTTCTATTTTTCAGAAATTAATAAAACCGTAACCCCCCTTACATCGACGTTTGCAAACATAACATGTAATAGTTACCAAAGGAAAGAAATATTATGGCTTCAGGCACAGTAGGCCATTTAAAGCTTCACAATCAAATGTCAAAGCAAAAAGCAAGTGGTTAGGTGGGTGTTATTCACCACCAGATCTAGTAGCGCACAGTTCAGGAGGCTTTGTACTGTCGCTCTTAAAGCTTTTGTTGTTGATTGACACATTAATGGCTGCGAAAACAAGGCAATAACACGTGTACTGTACAATATTTCTATAGCCGATGTGATTTGTTAACGGGATACATTTGAAAGCGTTAGGGAGTAAAGCACATCATAAAGCCTACATTACTTCCTGCCATGCTCCCGTACTGACTATGTTACTGTACGCTGGTAAGTACCTCGCTGTCAGTGTAAGCAGGCCAATAATTGCTTTGTGTAATAGAAGACAACAATTAGCCGACATGTACGATGTTGATTAATCGTTATCGTTCAACAGGCTGAAACGCTAACGATCAGCCTGGCAACGATCTGCTGCCTTTGCTCCGCGCAATAGGAGCAGCGGCAGCAGAACGCCGCTGTCACCTATAGGTTGCCAAGACGATCTGACGATGTATATAGCGCCAACAGATTCTGCAGCACTTTACAATTCTGGGCATACCTATATAGACAGGTGTAAGGGCCCTGCTTGCAAATGCTTAAAGACTATAAGGAAAGTGTTGGAAACAAAAGGCAGAGGGGCAAAAGTGTTTCATTGTTACTATGGTCCGGCCATTTTTATAAATAGGATACTGAAGGTAAAGGTGAGTGAACGAGTCAACAACCAATGTCTGCATGCTACAGGTCTATGTGCTTAAGTGTTTGGCATGTGTATGTGAGTAACAGGTGCGGATTAGGTGTAAAACCTCTATTAAACAAAGCCTTTATTGGCCGTATTTGGCCATTACGGCTGATAACCGTTACGTGTAATAGAAGACAACGATCCGCCAACATGCGCGATGTTGGCTGATCATTGTCTTTTAACATGTTGAAAGAGCAGCGATGCAGATAGCAACGATCTGCTGCTGTCAAGCCGTGTAATAGAAGCGGCAGCAGCAGCCCCCCCGCTCTTACCTGCTTGCTGTCGTCACCCCGGCAGTGAGTGGGGAACGAGAAGCAAGCAAGCAAGCGCTCACTTGCTCCAGCTGATCGCTCTGTATAATAGGGGCTTTAGTCATTAGCGGAATGTAAAGCACAGGTAGGGTAGTAGATAGAGACGAAGCAGGACACGTAGGAAGATCCTGCACCGTGGAGAGCTTTGTGTGTGAGCAGGAGCAGTTTATACTGTGTTCTTTTTCACATGTCAAAAGTTTTTTCAGGCACTCTTTAAAGGAAAAGTCGGGCAAAAATTTTTATTAAAATATTGTATTGCCCCCAGAAATTATACAAATCACCAATAAACACTTATCACGGGAAATGCACATAAAGTTCTTTTTTCCCTGCACTTACTACTGCATCAAGGCTTCACTTCCTGGATAAAATGGTGATGTCACGACCCGACTCCCAGAGCTGTGGCTGCTGGAGAGGATGATGGCAGGGGGATGCTCAGTGTCCCTCCAGTGCTCTGTGTCCCTCAGTGTCCCCCTGCCATCATCCTCTCCAGCAACCACAGCCCACACAGCTCTGGGAGTCGGGTCGTGACATCACCATTTTATACAGGAAGTGACATCACCATGTTATCCAGGAAGTGACATCACCATTTTATCCAGGAAGTGAAGCCTTGATGCAGTAGTAAATGCAGGGAAAAAAGCACTTTATGTGCATTTCCCATAATAAGTGTATATTGGGGATTTGTATAAGTTTTTTTTTTTGGGGGGGGGGGGGGCAATACAATACTTTAATAAAAAAAAATTCCAGACTTCTCCTTTAACATTATTGCACTTTACATTTAAACCCTTTAGCATCAAGGATAAATAACTGGGTCACCGCCATGTAGTATACAGATAAAACGGTAAAAGCGAGCCTCACTTCACCTTGTAAATCATGAAGGCATGACTGCTGCTACTATATCCAGTTTACTTACCTTATGTTCCTCCTAGTGATTATTTTCATATTTTTGGAAAAACAAATGGTTGCAGATCATGAACCATCAGGCAGCAATGTGACCCACCCAGTGGGAGCTGAACCATTGTTGCAGATCATGAACCATCATGCAGCAATGTGACCCACCCAGTGGGAGCTGAACCATTGTTGCAGATCATGAACCATCATGCAGCAATGTGACCCACCCAGTGGGTGCTGAACCATTGTTTGCTACCTAGAATGGATTTCTTCTGCCTCGTATAGAACTAAAGAGGCATAGAAATCTGGTAGTCTGGCCTGTCTTTGACTGTGGTACCTTTTGAATTGCATATACTTATCTGTAGGATAAGAAATCAATCCAGGAATATGCAGTAGTGGCATATATTAATGGCATGTTTAGTCCATGTTATGTTTGCCAGATCTTTCACTTTATCATCTGGTAAACTTCACATTGCAGATCCTGGAAGCACACAACAACCACCACCACCGGCTTATGACAACCACATGAACTTCATGTATCCACAGATGGACCTGCTAGAACTAAAGGAGTCTGTAAATACTCCGTAAGTGAACCATGTTCTTAGATGAATTCTTTATTACCACAATTACTGTTGGACAAAATGAAATCCTGAGCTAATACCAATCACTTAGTGGTTTTGCGGGACAGAAACATTGATGTTCTATCCCTAGGACAAATAATGTTTGATTGGTGGGATGTCAGACAATTGGTCCAATGGCCAATCAGCAGAATAAAGGGGCCCCAGTCAAGGGCAACATTCCTTTCATTGTATACCAATCTTTGCTCGAAGTCCTTTTATACAGGCAGCCATGTCTATTACTGTAGCCCAGTCCTATTGAAGTGTATGTATGACCAATAAAAATTGGCAGAAGTCATGGCATGGTATTACGTGCACTAATGTGCAGTCTTAACGCATGCCATCTTGTAGATCAGCACTCATTTGCTCAGCCTAATACAAGGCTCAAGCATCGTGTGGGAGAATACATCATTGTATATGGAGAGGTCAAGAGGAAGCTGAAATAAGGGCCCTATTACACAGGGTGATATTTGGCTGAATCAGGCCGAAATTGTAGCATATAATAAAGGCAACAATGAGTTGAAGAGCCGATCATAGGCTGATTGCTGTCTTTTGGCAGGTTTTAAAGTCATTGGCTACCGACCGTGCATCCCTATATGTAATGGGTAGCGTGGTCAACATCTGAGGATAGTGTGTATAAAATAATAATGCTTTTACTTACCTGTCCAGGCTCCCCTGGGCTCCTCCAGCCTTGTCTGTGGGATTCCCCAGTCACTGCAGCTGCAGCTCTTACTTCTAGTCTCATCTCTGAAGTAACAGGCCGCTCAGCCAATCACTGGCCGCAGTGCTGTCCCACCTCGGCCAGTGATTGGCTGGCAGCCTGTCACTTCAGAGATGAGACTGCAGCTGCTGTGACCTGGGAATCCCACTGACAAGGCTGGAGGACACCAGGGAACTTGATCAGGTAAGTATAGCTTTATTTTTTTACACCAAAGCAAGGCCTGCACGGACATCACTAACTATATATACAGCCCTTGCTGCACGGTAATCGATCCGTGTAATAGGCTCTGTAACAGATCGTTGCTTGCTTTCCTGGAATGTCGGGTTGTGTAATACAGCCCTAAGAGACAGCATGTGTGTGGCCATCTTTAGGTGTATAGCTCTTTGTGGCTATACATCTAATTGTAGTTTAGTAATGATGAACCTACCAATATATTTAATCTGCTCAAGGATATTAATATAAAATACAGTCATTCACAAAATAATCTCATAGCGATAGTAAAACACTTACAATAAAATATGTTCTCACTCTTCCAACTTCTTACCAGATTTCCATATGGACAGAACTATCTGCCAAGTCTTCCCCCCAGAGCCCCATATGAAAATGTAAGTCTATTTAATAAAGTAAATGTGGAAACTATTCAGTTCTGAGAGACCAGTACCATCTATAACAGTATAATTTATTATGTTTTTATCATGTCTCTCATATAATAAAAAAAGGACAGCCCAATTATATTATGTATAGGATGTTACATGAAAACAGAGAATTGTCATCCTATAATGCAGCCATTGTATTTGTTGATTCACGGCCAACATCAGTATCGCCAAGGTCTGTTGAGACAAAACATTTTGATCTTTTGATCTTCCATTATAAAAAAAAAAAAAACGATCAAACGCAATCTTTTTATAACATACACAAAAATTTGGTCGACCACATTTTTGTACACGCTAAAAAAAGGATATGTTTTGATCTATTTTTTCTATAGTGGAAGACAATGGAAAAACGGATCAAAACGGATGTACACAAATGCAATCGTTTTTTCATCTGATGAAAAAAAAAAAGATTAAAAAAACATATTGCGAACCCAGCCTTACACACAAAAATACATTTGAAGCATTTAACCAAAAACAGCTCTATACTTTATGGGTGATCACTTACATCCCCTTACAATAGTACAAGGGTTTCTCTCATACCATGACATAAACTCCTTTACAGAATTGGAGAAACTCCAATAGAAATCTTAAAGGGCTGCAGAAATTGCTTTAATACAAGTTCCGTCAGTAAAACACGAGTACATATGATGGCATTGTATATGAAAAAACAATATATATTTTGTGTTATTCTTTTCTTGCAGGCTCCTTATCCTCAATCTTTTCTTCCAGCAATACAGACTACAGCCCCTTTCTTCCCAAGTGTTCCAGCTTCAACACCTTTTTTCCCATTAGCTCAGCATCCAACTCCACTTGTGCCCGCAGTTCCCAGTTCAACAGTTTCTTTAGCTGCAGAGACAAATCCCGCCCCTCTTCTGCCCGCAGTCTCGACTCTGAGCCCTACAGTTGTGCCACTCCCAAAAGAATCCGCACAGAAACCTTCTAAAAAGTCAGGTAAGAGCAGCACCTAAGAGAAGAACCTTATCAGATACTAGACCAGTGTTGAATACAGAGATCTTAGAATAATATATAATACATTCAGTTCTCTTTCTTTAAAGGGACTCTAGCAGAAGGTTGGACAATCCTACCCTGTTCAGTCTAATAAGGCAGGGGACAGGGAGGCTACATGCACCTTTGTTGTATTAGTGTGCTGCGGTGTTATTGAGTTACTTTAACTTTTGGTAATAAGTAAATGAGTGTTATCCTTTAGCTTTTGGTGCACCACCCACCGGATCCTGCAGAACCAACAAAGAAAAGAATGAGTTGGCAGCACTCACCAGCGTTCAGTAGAATCCATTTTCTAACTTCCATTAAAAGACATCCTTTAGGCGGCTAAGAAGCCAACACCCTTCCAATCACCATGACAGCTATTTTGTGCATATCTGCCCTTCTCCAGACCAGGTCTGCAGATGCAGATACGCATGAAACAGCTGTCACAGTGATTGAAAGGGCGTGACAGCTGTTTTTTGCATATCTGCACTTCTCCGGACCAGGTCTGGAGAAGGGCAGATATGCACGAAACAGCTATTACAGTGATTGGAAGGGTGTTGGCGTCTTAGCCGCCTGAGGATGTCAGTAACAGACTTTTAATGGAAGTTGAAAAATTGAGTTTACTGAACGCTGGTGAGTGCCAAGTCATCATTCTTTTCTTTGTTGGATATGGATTTTCACACGTGAGAGAGAGCGCCCCCATTCTAAAGTAGCATCCACTTAGCCCTCGTACATAACGCACTGTAGGGATTTAACCCGTAATGCCAACTGCTTTGTCTCACTAAATGGATCCTGCAGAACAGCTGCGGATACATCTTCATTAGTAGGCATTTTGCAGAAGTCGATGGTAAAGCAGATTGGATTTCCCCCAAGGCACTTAACACCCTCATTTACATATTAACCAAAGTTAGTTATTCAATAATACTGCAGCACACCAGCATTATAAAGTTAGGTGCAGCCTCCCTGACCACTGTCTAACCTGCTGCCAGATTCCCTTTAAACTCTTTCATTTCTAACATTGTATATTTCAGACACACCATTGCCAAATTATTATGAACTCCTAGAGTTTGATCCACTGGCTGAAGGCGAGAAGACAGAGTAAGTACTCTTCTACTACGACATGGAGAGAAAGGAGCGGCTGCACATCCCACCTATGGCTGATACTAATGCTGCTAGGCTGATCAAACCATATTGCCCCGTGTACCACGTGCAGGTCTCCTGGTTCACACGGGTCCCTACGCTAACTCCACACTGTGTCAGTCAGCTACAGCCAAACCCAAAAAGCGTGCACATTGAGGGAAGGGAGGCCATGGAATGGCCCTGCAACCCCAATGTCACAGGACCATACCCAAAATGCCCCACCAAAACCCAGCCGGCACCACCGGCGGAGAAGGCTGCCCCTGAACAACACAAGTAGTTCCAGCGTGCCAGCTGTCCTGTGACATTGGGGTTGCAGGGCCATTCCATGGCCTCCCTTACCTGCATGTGCACGCTTTGCGGGGTTGGCGGTCGCTGACCGACACAGTGTGGAATTAGCATGGGGACCCGTGTGAACCAGGGGACCTGCACGTGGTACACGGGGCAATTTTGTTTGATCAAATTATATACCAACATCCTGCCGTTGGCTTTTAATAATAGGCCTAGTAGCCGCTCCATGTCGTACTCTTCTACTCCCCTATATAATACAGATTGCAGGTAGTCACAGTATTTAAGTCAGTACAAATGGCATTTATCGACCTCAATGCCATTTAAAGGCGTTTTCCAGTGTTAGCTTGGTAGGGGTTAAATCACTGCAACCCCCACAATCCCAAGTATGGGGATCGTATTCTCCTGTCTGAATAAACTGACATAATAAATGTGCATTGCTGCTCCATTCATCAAGTATTGGAGCCTCTGAGATAACCCAACACTGCACTTGGTTATCTCTAGTAGCTCCCATAGGGAATTAATAAAAAGGCAACACACACATGTCCTACCATTCTATTTTAACAGGAGACTCATGTTCCTGTTCTCAGGATGGGTAAGGGTCCTAATAGTGGAATTACAATATGGTAGTCCAACTGGCACGCCACGAAGGTCCAACTCACGGTGCTCGTAGTAAGAGAATATAAAATGAAAAAACAATCCCGGCACTCACTTCTCTGCAATATGTGGTTTATTCAGACACGCATGCTTTTCAACCTCACACGGCTTCTTCAACAGCATAGTAATACATAGAAACAATGTCACCTGTACTCACGTTTGAATATTGTTGACAACGGAGACAAGGGAAGTACTATTATTCCTAATGTGCAAAGATTGCTGTCGCTTCATGTCACTAATGGTCCCTAAATAGATTTAGAGAGAGAGGGATTCCCAGGAAATAGCTAGAAAAGTTGGCGTGTCTGAGAGTAGCAAGAGACAATAGTAAAGTATTACCCCATATTCCTTTTGTACGCATGTTTTATCCATAGTGGATAGGGCAGTGGACAGAGCAGCAGACTGAAGAATAAAGCTAAAAAAAACAGAAAGTGCAACAGCAACCTACAGGTGCAAGTGCTTTACCGTATGTGGTGACATGGTACACTAAGTTTGATCAAATAGTTTGCTTAGATCCTCATTTTTAATATCTATAGAGCAGGCTTTTATCGTGTATACACTGGGGGCAGTATGTACGGTAAGCACTTGCACCTGTAGGTTGCTGTTGCCCCTTTTGTTTTTTTGTCTATACTTAAGCCACATGCAGCGTGCAACCTGCAGTGTGAACAGAGGCATAGAGGTGCTGCCTTTTTATCTGAAGAAAAAAGCTGGCTGTGGTCAGTCTCAAAAACAGGTTCTATTGCGCTGGAGTGAAGTTTTAGATGTGCCATCCATCTCAACCTAGAAGATGGCGATCCCCATGGGCCATTGCCACCCAAAGATTGCTGTATGATATATAATTTGCATGGAGTGTGTACATTCCGTCTAATATTGAGTGTGTTTCCTCTGGGTAATCTGGTTTCCTCCCAACCCCGGAAGGCTTAGGGCCCTATTACACTGGGTGGTTATCAGCTGATCAGGCTTATATTATAGTGCCAGAAATCAGCCAACGCTTATTCATCAGCTGAGCAGGCCATTTTGAATGGTCAAAAAATCATTGATCATAAGACAAACATCTATTCATGTAAAAGAGGGTGTGGACTGGCCACTAACAGCAGTAACGGACCCTCCCCAAACAATTACCAAGCCATGTGATCTGTAAATAAGCACCGATCTACGAGATGGCACTAGCTTACATAGAGGCTTGGCCTTTCTTCTAGAGCCCTTACAAATGGGTTCATTTGAAATCTAGAATGTCACACAGAGGATCCAGATCGATAAACCGCGCTGTACAATATGTTCATACTAGTTCATACTACAATTATTTTAGGTGTTTAGCATTGTAAGCTACTGGTGAGAACGGTACTAATGTGCTCAATCTCTCTTTTTTTCTTTTTAGAGCTGTCTATGAAGAAATTGATCCCACATTTTGGAAACCCCAGAGTTCTTGCTAGCACTGGCAGAGGTTGTACAAGAGTACAAAACCATCGCAATTTTTGCCATTAAGTTGTATCATGTGGTGCCCATTTAAAGACTTATTCCAGCGAAAAAATATTTTCTTTCAAATTTAAAAATCTACAGTCTGCTAGTACTTATCAGCTGCTGTATGTCCTGCAAGAAGTGGTGCATACTTTCCAGTCTGACACAGTGCTCTCAGCTGATACCTCTGGCCGTGACAGGAACTGGTCGATGCAGAAGCAAATCCCCATAGAAAAAAAAAATCTCCTTTCTGACACCAGTTAATTTGAAAGAACAAAATTTTCTATGGATAACCCCTTTAACTACAGTATTTGTGGCTGGGCACACCAGACACAGCTCATAGACAACAATTTTTGTTTTATAAAAGATTCATGTTCAATGGGGGGGGGGGGGGGGCAAATCTGCCGGATCAGGTGCACAGAGATTGTGATGTTACCTACACGTCACCATGACAAAATCCAACCTGTTGGCTCATGGTCAAGGTCACCTGTAGGTTGCAATGCACTTACCTAAACTTACCACGATCACTGCAGTGATTTATGGCCATATGACCCATGATGTGGCTGCACAGGTGTGACATTTTTCCATGAGCAGAAATAAGTAGCAGAAATAGTAATAAGAATATGAAGGTAGAATCCATACACACACACACACATAAGGTTACATTTGGGGAAGAACTTAGTTGCACTTATTGCAGATGAAGATGGTACAAATGGTAAATTCTAGGGGCAATTATGTTTGGGGGCTGTTTAACATTCCTTAAAAGGGAAGAATCTTAGAATTAAGTTTTTACCTTCATCCTCAGCGCAGTTCCCGTGATATAAGCTGTTTATTCCCTAGGCTAACATGGCATTTTGGTGCCATGGGGGCGGGACTACCTTCCCAGTGCTCCAATCCCCCGGACCAGCCTGCCCCTATTATACAATAAACACCTGGGCAGATCGGTGTACTGGGGTTGGTAGCCCCACGACAAGTGCACCAAAATGCCTGATTAGCATAGGAAATAAACTGCTAATATCCCAAAGACGGCTCAGAGAATGAGGGTAAGAAATGTACCTTCACCCACAGCGCCCTGTGCACTATAGGGAGCTATCAGCAAGTTAGTTTCCATTTAGCGCACCGTGACATACATGTACATAATGAAATGTCTGATGTGACTGACGTCCACACTCCCACTATAACAACAGAGTCGGGGAAACTACCGATTCAGGCAAAGTAACCACTTAAAGTGTTTTTTCCACATATAAACAGGAATTTGTTCTGTTAGATTGGGGAAAACATAATGCGTTTTCCACTGGAATAATCTATAAAAAAAAAAAGGATATATATATATATATTTATATTACATACATGTCATGTCGCCCCCTGCTGTTCAAATGATTCCTTCTCAGATCGCCTACCTAACATTGATTCCAGGGTCGCTTTTGCTCAACTTGTCCTACAAAAAAATAAAAATAAATTTAACTGGAGAGCTCTCGAGGGCAATAAAAAAAAAAATACTAAAAATGTTTAAAAAATACTATTATTCAAAAACTAATTTTTTTATATATATTTTTTTAGGGATCAGCCTTTGTGACAGGTCCTTATCACACGTTCAGGTGACGGACGGACAGCAGCTGGAGATTAACCTCGCCTTGAAGGAAGGAGTGACAAATGGAAAGCTTCCTGGAGCACCTACAATAAAAGAATTCAATAAATCTCAAGGCTTTTACCTGTTCACGGCAACCATGTGTCCGCCTTACTATACTGCTGTGTATACAGTCCTTTCCTTTTATGCTCCTATTGCTGTAATTTTAACTGATTATTGTCTGAAATGTCATAAACTGTATTTCCCAGTTATGATTCTGTTTTTGAGTGATCTATATTTCCCAGATATATAGGGAAATGAAAAGGAACAGGTGTCTGTGTCAATAACCCTACTGCATCCTATATACTATTCATTATTTATTCCTGTTATTTATATAGTGCTGACATACTCATATTAGCTCCTTTCTCTATTAGAGACACACAGGGGTCAATTTCATAAGAAACCAAATAACATTTCAGTACATTTTTTGGGGAGGAAAGCAAATACAACTGGTCCCAAGTGCCAGAGATTTGTAATTTACTTCTATTAAAAAAGCTGTATGTTCTGCAGGAAGTGATGTATTCTCTCCAGTCTGACACAGTGCTCTCTGCTGACCTCTTGTCTGTGACAGGAACTGTCTAATCCCCATAGAAAACCATCTCCTGCTCACCAGATTGGAAAGAATACACCACTTCCTTCAGGACATACGGCAGCTGATATGAACTTAAAGACTTGAGATTCTTTAATAGAAGTAAATTACAAATCCTTGGCATTTACTGGTACCATTCGATTTAAAACAAAAAAATTATAATAATCGGTAAACTTCCCCTTTAATAGAATACCACATGAAAGAGCTTACGAATGGTATATTTACCTGGCACCTGCAAAATGAAGCAACTTTGCAAAAAGTCCAAATTGGAATTTTACTACCATTTACCTTCTACTCAGAGAAAGATAAGCTAAATCAGTCACACAGCCATTTTGCTCCCTCAGGGTTTGAGGTAAGGACAGGGAGGGGAAACGTGAATTACATACCAGCTCAAAAAGCAGACAGGTGGGAGAGATAACTTTGAGGGCAGCTCACACAGGCTGTATACAGAGAAGAGACCGGACAAATGGCAGTTTGTAGGCATAAAGGCTGTCTACAAGTATACAGAGAAAAGATAAAACTGCTAATAGCTCCCGATAGTGGCTTACCGCCTCCTCCCCTGCCTCCTACATTCATGCCTATATAAGACCAGTTTGCTCATACATATTATGCCATCCTGAGCCCTTAGGAAACATTTCCAGTGCCTGACAATTCCTTTAATCTAGCCATTACGGCACCCCCACTAGGTATACAAGGAGTTAATGGGTGAACTTACCAGAGTTTTGGCCATTTTTTCAATAGTCACTGTGTTACATCACTAACGTTCTTCAGATCCTTTCTCTTTATTCAGCAGATGTCCTCAAATGAAAATTTGATTAGCTTCAAATAAAAGTTTCACTGTTCCTCATCTGTTTAATTTTAGACTTAGTGAAGCATTGCCACAATTAACCTTACCGGGAGAGATTTCCATTTTTTAATGCGGCAACAATACAGGGAGTCACATTCATCCTAAATTAAAACCTTTGCTTGTTCATCAGCACGGACAGTAATACATGGAAATATCTATCTAAGGTAGTTTTATTTTCTTTCGCAATTAAGAAAATGTACAACAAGACGGCGGTAATTTCTTAACCTTTCAGTGAATTACATACCCAGAATGTTTTTAGCACAGAGCAAATTTACTGGAAGGCTGCATAAAATAATAAAAATGCTTTAGTGCCATCTAGTGGTCAATCTTATTTTTACATGTAGTAATCATTGCAATAAATATTCTCCTTCTGACACATAGATTTGTCTCCTTTTACGTTGATACAGTTGAATGAACCATTATGAGCTGGGAGCACTGAAAACTCTTTGAGGGCTCCGTCACATGCACATTTTTTTTGCTTATTCAAATGCTTATAAAAAAAAATGCCATGAAGTTTGTTGTTTAGCATAAGTCATCACAGGGTTTTGCTTGCAAATTTGCATGGGACTGCAGGTGAATCAGAGTGTTCCAATTTCAGTCAGCAATCAAGGTAATGACAAATTCAGCTTAACTAGGTCTGTTTGCATATTGCGTATATAAATGTGTGCACATGTAAATATGAGTGAGTATACATATATACACACTATATATATATATAACACACACACATACACCCCGTTTATTTTTTAAATAAGACTGAGATATTTTTGTTCTCCAAATAAAGGGCTATGGCTTATTCTCGAGGTAGGTCTTATTTTTAGAGACACAGGTTATGCCCCGACAGTAGCCCCACTCTTTATGGTAGATAGCTTCCATTCTGTATATCCCACTGTTGTTAGGCTCCTATAGTGTTGGTTTCCATGTAGTTAGGCCTCTATACTGTATACATTCCCCCTCTGTAGTCCCCCATACTGTATATCCCACTGTTAGGGTCCTATAGTGTTGGTTTCCATGTAGTTAGGCCTCTATACTGTATACATTCCCCCTCTGTAGTCCCCCATACTGTATATCCCACTGTTAGGGTCCTATAGTGTTGGTTTCCATGTAGTTAGGCCTCTATACTGTATACATTCCCCCTCTGTAGTCCCCCATACTGTATATCCCACTGTTAGGGTCCTATAGTGTTGGTTTCCATGTAGTTAGGCCTCCATACTGTATACATTCCCCCTCTGTAGGAAGTCCCCCATTCTGTATATCCCACTGTTGTTAGGCTCCTATACTGTAAGTTCCCCTGTAGTTAGGCCTCCATACTGTATACCTCCCTAGCTTCTCTGTACTTCTTTGCCCATACTGTATACATGCTCCCGCTTGGCATGTTATACTGTATAAACCCCCCCTTACAGGTAGTCCCCATACTGTATATCTCCCCCCTCTGCAGGTAGTCCCCATACTTTGTACATCCCTTCTCAGTAGTTATTCCCCCATACTGTATACATCGCCCTTTACAGGTAGACATCTTTTTCCCCTCTCTGTAATTGCCCCACGTATCCTCTATCCCCCCATATTCAATTTCTCAATGTCCTCTACTGTGCATATTCTTACCACTGGTATTCCCCTGCACCTTGTGTTGAGCAGGTGGGGGTGGAACATAACAAGTCTAAAAGGAAATTCATCCAAAAAACAAAATAGAACATAATAAAGAACCTATTTTTACCTCACCTCACTCCCCTGGATCCCCCGTGAAACACTCCCGCCATCCCTTCCGAGATTGGCAGAGTGGGCCGTCACTGCTGAGTTAATCAATGGCTGCGGCTCTGTCATGGCCACTTTTACTAGCAAGGACCCAGCTCTGCAATTTGTTGTCCTATATTCTGCACATGCCCCCACATAAAAATAACAAACACAATGTAATAGTGGTTCCTTAAAGGAGAAGTCTGGAGTCGGACATGTTTTTCAAAGGAGGAGGTGACTGAACATAACATGCACCTACCTCCCCAACTCCAGTGCAGGGGTCCGCTGTCCCCCACTCTGGTTCCCGGTCCCCTGGCCGCTTCCTGGTATGAGCAGGTACCTGGGTCATGACATGTCAGCCTAGTCAGTTGTTGTTCGGCCATCAACTCCCCAGCTCTTTTGAAAAAAATGTCTGACCCTGGACTTCCTCTTTAATGCAACCCTCCCATTCAAAGACATAGCCAGAGGGATTCGGCGTGGAGTCCGTAAATGGAGGTTCCCGGTGGAATTTCCGCACCAAATCCGTAGTGTCAACAGGCCCTAACAATGCCCATGCCCCTGCACACACTAAATGTTCTCAAGTATTGGTGAAAACTAATTGCCATAAATCTTTAAGGGGTACTCCAGCGGGGGGGCACTTTTGTGCTGGGACCGGGGAGGAGGTGGCCGAGGGAAAAGACGTCCACTCACCTCCTCGGTTCCAGCGACGGGTCCCGCATTGCGGCGCTCCGGTGCCCGGCCGCTTCCGGGTATCTGACGCGGGCCCGAGATGTGATGTCTCAGGTCCGCTCAGCCACTCAGTGAAGGAGGCGGGATCTGAGCGGACTTAAATCAGATCCTGCCTCCTTCTACTGAGTGTCTAAGCGGACCTGAGACTTCACGTCTCGGGCCTGCGTCAGACACCCGGAAGCGGCCGGGCACCGGAGCGCCGCGATGCGGGACCCGCTGCTGGAACCGGGGAGGTGAGTGGACGTCTTTTCCCTCGGCCACCTACTCCCGGTCCCAGCACAAAAGTGCTCCCCCCCCCCCCCCGCTGGAGTACCCCTTTAAATGAAATTCATTGGGAAAAAGAGAAAAATAGGGTGTAATCCTGTTCTTATCAAACTCTATCACAATTAAAAAGGAGTTGCCTGTACTCACATCTCAGGTAACGGCTCCTACTCCCCCCGCAGCCGGAATCGCATGTAACAGTTGTTCCTATGTTAATCCTGCACCATTCCAATCCTGTGTTCACAGACACCCTTTCCTTATATCCACGTCAGGTAAATGAACATCATCGATGAATACAATATCATTTACTCCTGTCCAACGCGTGTCCGAGTATCAAACTCCCTCGTCAGGGGCATAGTATTAAAACAAACTTGTTACACTTTTAAAACCAGTTTCCCTCAGGCTACGTTCACACAAACATAAAATTCTGCGGTAATCGCGGCCGTTGTTGCAACGGGCACGATTAGTATGGTACTTACGTTGTGCTGCAGGCTGAGGGAATCCCGACCTGAGTGTATTCACATGGTATACACTCCGGCCGGGTTCCCTAGCGACACCGTAGAAAACTGACATGTCAGTTTTCTGCAGCCGCTATTCATTGAATAGTGGCCGCAGAAAACCCTGTCAGTGCACACTATGGAGCGAGCGGCTCCGGCCGCATGCTCCTTAGTGTGCAGTGGGGAGTTCTGATGCAGGTGTGCATAAATGCGCCCACATCAGAACTCAGCAGCGCTAAAGATCAACCAGCTACTACTGCAGTACCGGCTGGGATGATCTTTTTTGAGAACGGCCGTTTTGTGACCTGGCCGGGTCACGGAATGGCCGGTCTCATACCAAATGTGAACATAGCCTAACACAGCTTTGCGAATCTATGTATTTAAAACTATTTTTTCTAATCGGGAAAACCTTAAGCAAACTATCATCTGCATCGTAGTGAAGGGCAAAATAACGTGAAACACTATGTTTTCTAAATTTATATCTGATGTTGAACCTATAGGTGTTTACGCTTTTACGTAGGGTCTGACTAGTTCTGCCAACATACTGGAGGCCGCAAGGGCACTCCAGCATGTAAATGACAAAGTCTGTACCACAATCTAAATGATCCAATATCACCAACTCCTTTCCGGAATATTTGCATCCTATACTTTTAGTAATGCTGGTAATATAAGGGCATGTTTCACACTTTTTTTTTTATTGTAACTATACATTCCTTTTTTTTCATTTGTAGTTTTTTTTAGTTTTTTGGTTATTTAAAGTTTTAATCTAGGATAGGAAAGAGCTATTAACTGACCTACAGTTTGAGCTCTTCTAAAAATCAGATTTGAACCAGACTTAATGGCATCTTTCAGGTAATGATCCCGCTAGGATTTTCCATTTTTTCTTCAAAATATATGTTTTCTTAAATATCTTATGATTATTTGAGTATTTTGTGATAAAATTAACCTCTTTGATTGAAAGGATATAGCGAGATGTATGAGAATAATACGCCCTTTTCCTTCAAGGAAATGCTGGAACTAAGAGAAAATATATGTAAATGGGTAAGTAACTGGCTGAGTTATACAAAACAGAGGGTGGTCATTGATGGAACATACTCAGATTGTGTCACTGTACCACAGGGGTTAGTACTTGGTAAATGCCTTTTTAATATGTTTATTGATCACCTTGTAGAGGGGCTACAGAATAGAATTTGCAGAGGACACTAAACTAGGTAAAATAATCACCACAGAGGAAGATAATTTATTACAAAGGGATTTGGAGAAGCTGGAGGCTTTGGCAGAGAGATTGCAATTAAAGTTTAATGTAAATAAATGTAAGGTTATGCATTTGGGCCATAGAAATAATAAGTACAGTCATGTGCTAAATAAAACAATGGGTAAAACGGCTTCTAAAAGGGGGGGGGGGGGTATTGGTGGACAGTAAACTCAACTTTAGTGATCAGTGCCAGGCAGCGGCTGCCAAGACTAATAAAATAATGGGATGCATCAAAAGCGGTATAGATGCTAAAGATAGAACATAGTTTTGCCTCTTTATAAATCACTGGTCAGACCACACATGGAATACTGTGTACAGTTTTGGGCACCGGTATATAAGAAGGACACAGCTGAACTGGAGCGAGTGCAGAGGAGGGCAACAAAGGTCATTAAGGGAATGGGTGGGTTACAGTACCAGGACAGGTTATCAAGCTTGGGGTTATTTACGCTAAAAAAAGACGTCTTAGGGGCGATCTGATCACAATGTACAAATATACGGACAGAACAGAGATCTTTGTAGTGATCTTTTTACTCCTAGGTCTGTAACCATGACAAGGGGGCATCCTCTACGTCTAGAGGAAAGAAGATTTTATCATCAGCATCGACGCGGGTTCTTTACTGTACGAGCGGTAAGACTGTGGAACTCTCTGCCACATGATGTTGTCATGGCCGATTCATTAAAGTTAAAGTTCAAGGGAGGCCTGGATGCTTTTCTTGAAAATTATAATATTACAAGTTATGGGCATTAGATTTCATGTGATAGGATGGTGATTCAGGAATTATTCTGATTGCCATATTGGAGTCTGGAAGGATTTTTTCTTCCTGTGATGGCACACGGTAGAGTTTCTGTAAGTCGACCTTAATGGACTCTTGTCTTTTTTCAACCATATTAACTATGTATTTTTTTTACAAGCAGAAGATAGTTACTATGGTCCTTTAAACAGTAGCGAAAGTAAACCAAGGCTGACTACACAGGGACCATAGAAATGCTTGCTTGGATAGGTGCCCCGGAAAAAGAAGCGTTTCACACATTTGCTATGTTTTTTATAATTTAATTATAAAAGTTTAGAGGTTTCTAGTTCTGCTGAATTAACAATAAAGACAGTCCTTAGAGAGCAGCAGTCAGTAAGTACAGCACAGTACAGTTCAGTTGTATCCAGGGACCGGTAACTTATGGCCTTCCTTGGCTTCAAAAAATGTATATGATAACATAATGTTCTCCACTCCTGCCATCCTTGGGTCTTCTGCAAACTCTGGGTCAATGAAAAAGAAAACTGGCATGTCCACCTCCTCATGTGGGTTTAGTCTCTGCTCCTCAAAGCAAAAGCACTGTCCAAAAGAACAAAAAAAAATTTAATAGTAGAAAATAAATCTTTGAATAAATTCTTGAAAAATATGGCATGAGGCTATCAAAACGTCGCATCTTGCCGCACTGTACACTTTTTCTACACTGTGTTTTCTTTGATGGAATAGAAGAACACAGATTTTTTTCACGTACAAAGCTGAGTGCTGCAGATTTTTCTTGGATGAATAAATTCTAAGTGATCCCGTCAACACTGTATTACAGTCAAAGACACAGAGGTTTTATAACCTGATCTATATTTACTAGCAAGCTTTACTTGCTTTACTCTTCATTTGCCTTACCTGAATTTTGTTAAAATATTGTCCGGCTTCATAGGGAATCACGTTGTAAGTAGAAATTCCTATAACTGGCTTGTCAGTAGAATTTTTTGCCTTGTAAAATGCTAATGCGGTTTCACCTGGAACTAACTGCAAGAGACAATAATGGAGTATATACATGATATACCATATAGCCTTCTCCACATACACACACATTTTTAAGCACTTCAATGTCACAGGCTTTAAATGTTATAACAAATGCTGTTAAAGTGTCACCTGTCACGAAAATAAACGTTTGACATGTCAAAATTTTTACTGATCGGGGTGTTCAGTGTTTAGATCCATGAGAGGAATGAGCAGAAAGAGCAGTGTAAAGAGATATGCCCCATAGACTTGCATTATGTGGCAGTATCCTCATGTGACACGGATGGGAGAGGAAAGAGCTAAGGGAGACTTCTCCGAGCTTGATCCCCCAATCAAAACTTTTGACAACTTTCTCCGACATGTCAAAAGTTTATTTTCATGGCAGCCCCTCTTTAAACACACTTTTCTGGTGTTTTACAGAGAAGCTTATTGGACAAAACTAAAAAAAGATGCCATATTCAGAGAGTGTGTTCTGCTATACTTAAAAAAAAAAAAAAAAAAAAAATTGCTGAAGCAACACACACACGCAGTTCCTGACATGGACACTGGTGGCAGTAGAGGGGTCATGTCACCCCTTACTGCTGCCTCTCAATGTTAAAATGTAAAGAAAAACCCCCCATAGGGTTCTGCCGCTCTTATATATGCCTGCGGACATTCCAGGTGCAAACTGTGCATTGCATAAAATCAGAAGAGGGGTGAAGGGGACGGGAATGAGATCTTTCTGAATAAAGAGAGTAGGGCCAATAGGTGGGTGCAAGCTCAGAGCTAACAGGTACAAGGGAGCTAGGTACATTGTTAGTTGGAAAAGTTCTCTGACACGCACCCATTGCTTGAAAGAACAATGACCATGGCAATCAAGTACTCTGTAAAAGGGAGGCTTCATGATATCTCTGTACTCCCCAGAAGACCAATCTCACCACTGCTTTTATGCAGGTACATAAGGGAATACAATACCCTGGCTGGTGAGGTGGCCCACACAAGCTGGTCAAGTCCCTGAAACTTGGAAAAATTTAGAAGGGAGTTTAAAGGGGTTGTCCAGCGAAAATCTTTTTCTTTTAAATCAACTGGTGCCAGAAAGTTATATAGATTTGTCTTCCAGTACTTATTAGCTGCTGTATGTACTGCAGGAAATGTTTTATTTTCAGCCTGACACACTGCTCTCTGCTGACATCTCTGGCCAAGACAGGAACTCTGTCTCAGCTTTCTATGAATTGCCATAGAAAACCTCCCCTGCTCTGGACAGTTCCTGTCTCAGTCAGAGGTGTCAACAGAGAGCACTGTGTCAGGCTGAAAATAAAACATTTCCTGCAGGACATACAGCTGCTGATAAGTGTGGGAAGACTATATAACTCTGACACCAGTTGATATGAAGGAAAATAATTTTCCTTGGACAACCCCTTTAACAGGGAAAGTCTGGATAAGGAAAGTACATCAAACCAAAGCAGGCCAGCCCTGACACTACACAACCGCAAAACGTTATGAGTACAAGCTCTGGTGGGAGCCAAACTCCCAACCAACCAGCAGGACTGGGATGACTCCTGCAGGCCTGTATGTACAGGGGCAGGTCAGGAGACATTCAGCTGTCTGGTTCCAGTAGACAGGACTCCATAAAAGTCTTAGCTGGCAAAACCCAATGAAGATAAGTGCGCAAATTCTCTTTGTTGCAACCAATCACAGCACAGCTTTTATATATTAATAAGCTCTGGTAAAATGAAAGCTGAGCTGCGATTGGTTGCTGTGGACAACCAAGAGAATCTTACTATAAGACAGTGTGATAAGTCCCCCCCCACCTCGGTGGTCCTCTGCGGGGCCCCCACTCAGGACAATATGGATTGTGCTGCCTGGTTCCAAACACTCACATAGATCTCTGTCTGCTGAGGTCTGAAGTTCCAGTGTAGACTGGCGTGGACGTCCGCATTGAAGGTGATTTTGATGATACGATCCTTCACAGGCTCCATAGACTCAATCTGCTCCGAACTGTGTCCAGCGACTGCCGTCCCGCCAAGTCCCGTGGCCTGAAAGAGTGTATAGTATACAGATAAGAGCACACAGTATATACAGATGACAGTAAAGGGGCACACGGTATATAGTATATACAGATGACAGTACAGAGCCACACAGCATATATGATGGGTATATAGTATACACAAGTGACAGTACATGGTCACACAGTATATATGATGGGTATATAGTATATACAGATACAGGTGACAGTACAGGGGCACACGGTATATATGATGATATATACAGGTGACAGTACAGGTGCAGACAGTATATATGATTGGTATATAGTATATACAGGCGACAGTACAGGGGCACATGGTATATATGATGGGTTTATAGTATATACAGGTGACAGTACAGGGGCACATGGTATATATGATGGGTATATACCAGGGCTGTGAAGTCGGAGTAGGAGCTAGTTTTGGCTGGAGTCGGGAAAAAATGTACCGACTCAGCTTTAAAAAAAATCTTAAAAAAATGTAGAATTGAAATTTGATATGAATTTTACAAGTTTTGCTCATGAATATATATTACTAGAAAATGTACCCGGCGCTGCCCAGGTATAAAGTGTCAGTGTGTTAATTAGATTTGTTCTAAGGTGCCCAGGAGGCCAAGCTAAAGGTATTGTTTCATCTGAGTTAATCAGTGGAATTAGTGTATACCTGTAGTGCATAGTTGGAGGGGTTCTGTATACCCACAATGTATAGTTTTTAGGGGTCTCGCATATCTGTAGTGCATAGTTGGGGGGGCTGTATACCTATAGTGTATAGTTGGGGGGGTCCTGTATACCTGTAGTGTGTAGTTGGGGGGGCTGTATACCTGTAGTGTATAGTTGAGGGAGGTCCTGTATACCTGCAGTGTACAGTTGGTTAAGGTCCTGTATACCTGTACTGTATAGTTCGGGGGTCCTGTATACCTGTAGTATATAGTTGGTGCTGTATACCTGTAATGTATAGTTGGTGGAGGTCTTGTTTACCTGTAGTTTACAGTTTAAGGGTCCTGGATACCTGTAGTGTATAATTGGTGGAGGTCTTGTATACCTGTAGTATATAGTTCAGGGGTCCTGTATACCTGTAGTGCATAGTTTGAGGGTCCTGTTTAACTGTAGTATAGAGTTGGTGGGGTCCTGTATACCTGTAGTATATAGTTGGTGAAGGTCCCGTGCACCTGTAGTGTATAGTTTTGGGGTCCTGTATACCTGCAGGGTCGTATTTACCATTAGGCACCCATGGTCTGGTGCGTAGGGTAGCACCTTGCAGAGGGGCAGTACCCTCCCGTTCAAACTTGCCAGAAAATGGTGTCTTTTTGAGGGGGGTATGGCGGAATTGGTCTGGTCTGGTATAGTGGTGTTATCCAGTCAAAGTATGGCGGTATTGGTCAGGTCTGGTGTGGTGGTGTTCTCCAGTCACAGTGTGGCGGTATTGGTCAGGTCTGGTATAGTGGTGTTATCCAGTCACAGTATGGCGGTATTGGTCAGGTGTGGTATGGTGGTGTTATCCAGTTACAGTATGGCGGTATTGGTCAGGTCTGGTATAGCAGTTTTTTCCAGTCATAGTATGGTGGTATTGGTCAGGTGTGTTATGACAGTGTTACCCAGTCACAGTATGGTAGTATTGGTCAAGTCTGGTATAGCGGTGTTATCCAGTCACAGTATGGCGGTATTGGTCAGGTCTGGTGTGGCAGTGTTATCCAGTCACAGTATGGTGGTATTGGTCAGGTCTGGTATGGCGGTGTTATCCAGTCACGGTATGGTGGTATTGGTCAGGTCTGGTGTGGCGGTGTTATCCAGTCACGGTATGGTGGTATTCGTCAGGTCTGGTATGGCAGTGTTATCCAGTCACAGTATGGTGGTATTGGTCAGGTGTGGCAGTGTTATCCTGTCAATAGCGGTATTGGTCAGGTCTGGTATAGCAGTGTTATCCAGTCTCAGTATGGCGGTATTGGTCAGGTCTGATATGATGGTGTTATCCAGTCACAGTTTGGAGGTATTGGTCAGGTCTGGTGTGGCAGTGTTATCCAGTCACAGTATGGCGGTATTGGTCAGGTCTGGTGTGGCAGTGTTATCCAGTCACAGTATGGTGGTATTGGTTAGGTCTGGTGTGGCAGTGTTATCCAGTCTCAGTATGGTGGTATTGGTCAAGTCTGATATGATGGTGTTATCCAGTCACAGTTTTGCGGTATTGGTCAGGTCTAGTATGACAGTGTTATCCAGCACAGTATGGCGGTATTGGTCAGGTCTGGTGTGGCCGTGTTACCCAGTCACAGTTTGGTATACCTGTAGTGCCCTGTATATACATGTACTGTATAGATGGAGTAGGGATATGCCCGGATTTGCATGTGTCCTACATGTGTCCAATTTTATGTTTGTCGCATTGATGTGAATTATCTTGACAACAATTCTATAACTTTATATGATGTTGATTTACTAATATTCTCTCTTGTCTTGTTATTTATAGATGATATCACAATGAAATACGGGAGAACATCTCACTGCTGGGAAGCTGGAGCAAAGCATTTTCTTTCTGAACCTTGGCTAGACACAGCGATTGTTTTCTTCATAATAACGCACGGCATACCCGGGATGTGGCCAACCACAAATCTTGACCTGGAGAGGTCTAGTTGAACAAGCTGGAGAATACATGATATCAACAGGTACTTACCTGGAAATAGTGGATATCCGGCGAGTCAATAATACAAATAATGCTATGATGCTAGCAATCGGCCTAGATTCCCGTATGGGTCCCTGCCGCTATGTGTGTACTATAGGCTATAACGGGAATCTCCCATAGTGGAGGGTAGTGGCAGTATCCCCACCACGCCTAATTTTGAACAATCCGATTTCTACTCTCCTTGCTCCTACAAATAGTACCGCAGTGAGTGGACTCCGATGTGTTTCATTTACAATAATATTGGTTATTGTTTCAAGTATCAATTTTTTCACATCACTGACTGCACCTTATATTGGACTTGGTTCACATTCACGCTAGAAGCGTGTTAGATACGCTCGAAAAATCCCGAACTAAAATCACGGACACTACACACACCCATGAGGTGTGTCTGAATGGACACGTCACGATGTTTGAACTTAATTGACATGTATCTGCACCTATGAAATGACACTTGTTTAATGAATGCACATGTATTTAATGGAGGTTGTTGTCACTACGGTTATGCTTGAAAATGGCGGTAACTGACTGCCGAAACGTTGCATCATAACCTGTTTGCTGTGCTGCGCACTGATGAAATTTTGCAATAAAAAACACTAACTTAATTCTTTGGAGTGCCGGGATATACTTTTGAACTGTACATGTACTGTATAGATGGAGTAGGGGCTCCTGTATATACATGTACTGTATAGATGGAGTAGGGGCTCCTGTATATACATGTACTGTATAGATGGAGTAGGGGCTCCTGTATATACATGTACTGTATAGATGGAGTAGGGGCTCCTGTATATACATGTACTGTATAGATGGAGCAGGGGGCTCCTGTATATACATGTACTGTATAGATGGAGCAGGGGGCTCCTGTATATACATGTACTGTATAAATGGAGCAGGGGGCTCCTGTATATACATGTACTGTATAGATGGAGCAGGGGGCTCCTGTATATACATGTACTGTATAGATGGAGTAGGGGGCCCTGTATATACATGTACTGTATAGATGGAGTAGGGGGCCCTGTATATACATGTACTGTATAGATGGAGTAGGGGGCCCTGTATATACATGTACTGTATAGATGGAGTAGGGGGCCCTGTATATACATGTACTGTATGGATGGAGTAGGGGGTCCTGTATATACATGTAATGTATAGATGGAGTAGGGGGCCCTGTATATACATGTACTGTATAGATGGAGTAGGGGGCCCTGTATATACATGTACTGTATAGATGGAGTAGGGGGCCCTGTATATACATGTACTGTATAGATGGAGTAGGGGGGCCTGTATATATATGTATTGTATAGATGGAGTAGGGGGTCCTGTATATACATGTACTGTATAGATGGAGTAGGGGGTCCTGTATATATATATGTACTGTATAGATGGAGTAGGGGGTCCTGTATATACATGTAATGTATAGATGAAGTAGGGGGCCCTGTATATACATGTACTGTATAGATGGAGTAGGGGGCCCTGTATATACATGTACTGTATAGATGGAGTAGGGGGCCCTGTATATACATGTACTGTATAGATGGAGTAGGGGGCCCTGTATATACATGTACTGTATAGATGGAGTAGGAGGTCCTGTATATACATGTACTGTATAGATGGAGTAGTGGGTCCTGTATACATGTACTGTATAGATGGAGTAGGGGGTCCTGTATATACATGTACTGTATAGATGGAGTAGGGGGCCCTGTATATACATGTACTGTATAGATGGAGTAGGGGGTCCTGTATATACATGTACTGTATAGATGGAGTAGGGGGCCCTGTATATACATGTACTGTATAGATGGAGTAGGGGGCCCTGTATATACATGTACTGTATAGATGGAGTAGGGGGTCTACCACTTATTTCTGTGGATGTTGTGAGGCAGCTTCCCTAGCAACCATTGCTCCCTGTGAAAATGAAAGCAGTAATCCTATTGGTTGCTAAGGCTCCAACTGCCGTCTCTGCTGCAGCTAATTATATCACCTGTGTGTGCAGTGAGATTTTCCCATTCATCTCTATGGGGCGCCTCTCTTTCCCCTCCCCCTCCCCTCCTGTACATCTGGCGGGGACGGGACCTTCGCAATAACCTTCCCGGGCACCCAATGTATCTGTGTGCCAAATTTGGGGTCAAAAGGTTCAGGCGTTTGGAAGTCTATAGAGGACAGACAGACAGACTTTCATTTTTATGATATAGATGAGCAACATTCTAATAGATCACTGGCTCTATTACATAAGGGTGGTCGGGGAAAAGTTGTCGGTCACTATTTGGCAGTTTGTTTCTGAGCTGGAAGAGTCCATTGTGTGGGGGGAGATCTGTGATGTTCTCTTCCTGGATGCTGGATGACTGTATATGAGCAGCAGTGTAATATGAAGATATCCTGTGTAATATAGAGGAGGAGAAGACATCGGTAGTGTAGCAGTAACCTCTGTCCCCAGTGGGGTGTTTTCTCTCTCGGAGAAGATTGTGTGTTTTTCTTGAGTGTTGTATGGCTGCAGCAGGCTGTGTGTGTGGGGGGGGTGCTTGTGCTCTGGCTGCAGTAGGCTGTGTGTGCGCTATGGCTGCAGCAGGCTGTGTATATGTGTGCGAGAGAGAGTGTGTGTGTGTGTGTGTGTGTGTGTGTGTGTGTGTGTGTGCGTGCGCGCTATGGCTGTAGCAGGCTGTGTAGGTGTGTGTGCGCTATGGCTGCAGCAGGCTGTGTAGGTGTGTGTGCGCTATGGCTGCAGCAGGCTGTGTGTGTGTGCGCTATGGCCGCAGCAGGCTGTGTGTATGTGTGCGAGAGTGTGTGTGTGTTCGCGCTATGGCTGCAGCAGGCTGTGTAGGTGTGTGTGCGCTATGGCCGCAGCAGGCTGTGTAGGTGTGTGCGCGCTATGGCCGCAGCAGGCTGTGTAGGTGTGTGTGTGCTATGGCCGCAGCAGGCTGTGTAGGTGTGTGTGTGCTATGGCCGCAGCAGGCTGTGTAGGTGTGTGTGTGCGCTATGGCCGCAGCAGGCTGTGTAGGTGTGTGTGTGCGCTATGGCCGCAGCAGGCTGTGTGTGTGTGTGTGTGCGCGCGCTATGGCTGCAGCAGGCTGTGTGTGTGTGTGACCCCACAGTGACCTTCTATATCACTATGTGTGACCCCTCTCTATATCACTATGTGTGACCCCCTGTATATCACTATGGCTGACCTCTATATTACAGGGATCTGGCATTGTTAGCAGTGTTTCTTTAAGTATGGTGAATATTTAGTTAGAAACAGAAGATTGTCAGCAGGAAAGACCACCTGCTCCATCTAGTCTAGTTGTGAGTTGTTCAGGACATGGAGGCTGGAGACTGTCTGAATCCACTGCACACAGAGAAGAATCTGCTTTATATACAGTATTCCTCATTCCCTCAGAAGTCGCCGCAGGATCATGTAGGACATTAGGGAGAAGCTGCTGAACCAGTGTGATAAATAGCTCCCCTGGTATATGACTGGCCATTTATGAAGGAGCAGGAGTCAAGAGTCGGTCCTGATAAAATTCAGGAGTCGGAGTTGGAGCTGGAGCTGCGGCTTACCGACTCCACAGCCCTGGGATATATAGATGATAGTACAGGGGTGCACGGTATATATGATGGGTATATACAGGTGACAGTACAGAGAGACATAGTATTAATAATGGGTGTATATATATATATCATATAGAGCAGCGGTCGGGTGTTACGCGGGGAAAGTTCCCCAAACTATGGTGCCCCTGTGTTTTGTTCCCCGGCAATGCGCAGCGATCAGTGGTGGATTATAATGTGGTGCGGATGCGTGGTGCGCTGCATCCAATCAACGTGTGCGCTACGGCCCGCCGCAGCGCACCACGGTCCCGGTCTCCGCTGATTGGAGGAGCACATCCGGGCCCTACGGGAGGCCAGAAGGGGGGGGAGAAAAGCAGGGGGGAGAAAAGCAGGGGGGAGAGAAGCAGGGGGGAGAGAAGCAGGGGGGAGAGAAGCAGGGGGGAGAGAAGCAGGGGGGAGAGAAGCAGGGGGGAGAGAAGCAGGGGGGAGAGAAGCAGGGGGGAGAGAAGCAGGGGGGAGAGAAGCAGGGGGGAGAGAAGCAGGGGGGAGAGAAGCAGGGGGGAGAGAAGCAGGGGGGAGAAGTATGGTGGAGAGAAGCACAGGAGAGAAGCAGGGGGGAGAAGTATGGTGGAGAGAAGCACAGGAGAGAAGCAGGGGGGAGAAGTATGGTGGAGAGAAGCACAGGAGAGAAGCAGGGGGGAGAAGTATGGTGGAGAGAAGCACAGGAGAGAAGCAGGGGGGAGAAGTATGGTGGAGAGAAGCACAGGAGAGAAGCATGGTGGAGAAGTATGGTGGAGAGAAGCACAGGAGAGAAGCATGGTGGAGAGAAGCATGGTGGAGAGAAGCACAGGAGAGAAGCAGGGGGGAGAGAAGCATGGTGGAGAGAAGCACAGGAGAGAAGCAGGGGGGAGAGAAGTATGGTGGAGAGAAGCACAGGAGAGAAGCAGGGGGGAGAGAAGTATGGTGGAGACAAGCACAGGAGAGAAGCAGGGGGGAGAGAAGTATGGTGGAGACAAGCACAGGAGAGAAGCAGGGGGGAGAGAAGTATTGTGGAGAGAAGCACAGGAGAGAAGCAGGGGGGAGAGAAGTATGGTGGAGAGAAGCACAGAAGAGAAGTAGGGGGGAGAAGTATGGTGGAGAGAAGCACAGGGGGGAGAAGAAAACAGGCCCAGGTTTCACACTCAGTGCGTATAAATACATATAGAATCTATATTATTAACTATATGTATAATATGTACTGTTTTAGTGCCATTTTGGTTGGTGGTGTGCCCCGGGATTTTTTAAGTATAAAAAGTGTGCCGCGGCTCAAAAAAGGTTGAAAATCACAGATATAGAGTGTATACCTGGCAGTAGAGCCGGTACAGGGGCACATGGTGTATATGATGGGTATATAGTATATCATACAGTGTATACCTGGCAGTAGAGGGGCACACAGTGTATATGATGGGTTTATAGTATATCACACAGTGTATATGATGGGTATATAGTGCATCATACAGTGTATACCTGGCAGTAGAGCCGGTAGAGGGGCACCGCAGCATAGGACATGCCCACCATACCCACAGCCGCAGCGGTCACGTAGGTCAGCACCGTCTTGTTCCGCGTTCTCCAGTCTTGTTGCTGTTGGTTTTGGCTCCTGAACCCTCGGCTCCCCCGGGGACAACATGTCGTCTGCCCCCGCAGAGCCCACAGCCCGGGACCCCGGCACCATGACCTCCACAGTAACATCCCGGCGCTGGTGACGGCGGGTCACGTGGTGCCAAGAAGTCACATCTCGCGATACTTTACTGTTTCATCTCCGTCTGGTCCGCACTCTGCAGTCTCTGAAGCGGGAGCTCAGCTGAGAGCGGAGGCGGCCGGAGAGGTGAGTGGAGAGGTGAGTGGAGAGGCGGGTGTGTACGGTGCGCTGAGAACTACCTGAGGTCTGTAATGGCTATGTAGTTATTATCACATGACTGGAGACTGCAGAGCTGGAAATTACTCCAAAACATCTACCGGGCTGTTGTCTGTGTGCCAGGCCACGCGCATACCATGGCTACTGCGTACCAGGCCACGCCCACCTCTGCTCGCATTATATAACAGGTCACGCCCACCTCTGCTCATATATATATATATATATATATATATAACAGACCGTGTGTGTACCGTGCGCTGATATAATAGGCCACGCCCATACCATGGCTACTGCGTACCAGGCCACGCCCACCTCTGCTCGCATTATATAACAGGTCACGCCCACCTCTGCTCATATATATATATATATATATATATATATATATATATATATAACAGACCACGCCCATATCATGCCTAGTGTATACCAGGCCACGCGCACCTCTGCTGATTAGCTACAAGACCATGCCTATTCTGTGTCAGGCCACGCCCATGTGCCCTCCCATGTGTACTAGGCCCAGGAATTAGGGGGATAGCAGGATAATAGCTGGACATCTTGGTCCTTCTCCCCCAAAGTTTGTTTCTAGCCCTGTAACATGTCCCATTGTGTTGGTGGAGCGTGGAGGATTCCATCTGCCCCAGGGAAGACAATCAGCATGTGCGGGGTGTACTGGATCTGCAGGGATGGATAAGGATGAGAGGCACTCACCGTACACATTTACCAGAGGCACTCACCATATACATTTACCAGAGGCACTCACCATATACATTTACCAGAGGCACTCACTATACACATTTACCAGAGGCACTCACCATACACATTTTCCAGAGGCACTCACCATATACATTTACCAGTGGCACTCACCATACACATTTACCAGAGGCACTCACCATACACATTTACCAGAGGCACTCACCATATACATTTACCAGAGGCACTCACCATATACATTTACCAGAGGCGCTCACTATACACATTTACCAGAGGCACTCACCATACACATTTACCAGAGGCACTCACCATATACATTTACCAGAGGCGCTCACTATACACATTTACCAGAGGCAATCACCATACACATTTACCAGAGGCACTCACCATACACATTTACCAGTGGCACTCACCATACACATTTACCAGAGGCACTCACCATACACATTTACCAGAGGCACTCACCATACACATTTACCAGAGGCACTCACCATACACATTTACCAGAGGCACTCGCCATACACATTTACCAGAGGCGCACACTATACACATTTACCAGTGGCGCTCACCATACACATTTACCAGAGGCACTCACCATACACATTTACCAGAGGCACTCACCATACACATTTACCAGAGGCACTCACCATATACATTTACCAGAGGCGCTCACTATACACATTTACCAGTGGCACTCACCATACACATTTACCAGAGGCACTCACCATACACATTTACCAGTGGCACTCACCATACACATTTACCAGAGGCACTCACCATACACATTTACCAGAGGCACTCACCATACACATTTACCAGAGGCACTCACCATACACATTTACCAGAGGCACTCACCATACACATTTACCAGAGGCACTCACCATACACATTTACCAGAGGCACTCACCATACACATTTACCAGAGGCACTCACCATACACATTTACCAGCCAGCTGATGAGTGGATTACAAAGATAAGGAATCATTTCACTTAGTTATTACTGTAAATTCACTCATCCCTAAACTAGGCCGTCTATATGTACGTATGTACAATGTATCTGTACTGATTATATATATATATATATATATATATATACATATATATGTATGTATGTACAATGTATCTGAACTGTCTATATGTATTTATGTACAATGTATCTAGACTGTATATATATATATATATATATATATATATATATATATAAATGTGCAACATATCTGGACTGATATGTGTGTATGCACAATGTATCTGGAAGGTCTTCAGACCCCTTCACTCATGTTTTGGCACTCACCATATACATTTACCAGAGGCGCTCACTATACACATTTACCAGAGGCACTCACCATACACATTTTCCAGAGGCACTCACCATATACATTTACCAGTGGCACTCACCATACACATTTACCAGAGGCACTCACCATACACATTTACCAGAGGCACTCACCATACACATTTACCAGAGGCACTCACCATACACATTTACCAGAGGCACTCGCCATACACATTTACCAGAGGCACTCGCCATACACATTTACCAGAGGCGCACACTATACACATTTACCAGTGGCGCTCACCATACACATTTACCAGAGGCACTCACCATACACATTTACCAGAGGCACTCACCATACACATTTACCAGAGGCACTCACCATATACATTTACCAGAGGCGCTCACTATACACATTTACCAGTGGCACTCACCATACACATTTACCAGAGGCACTCACCATACACATTTACCAGTGGCACTCACCATACACATTTACCAGAGGCACTCACCATACACATTTACCAGAGGCACTCACCATACACATTTACCAGAGGCACTCACCATACACATTTACCAGAGGCACTCACCATACACATTTACCAGAGGCACTCACCATACACATTTACCAGAGGCACTCACCATACACATTTACCAGCCAGCTGATGAGTGGATTACAAAGATAAGGAATCATTTCACTTAGTTATTACTGTAAATTCACTCATCCCTAAACTAGGCCGTCTATATGTACGTATGTACAATGTATCTGTACTGATTATATATATATATATATATATATATATATATGTATGTATGTACAATGTATCTGAACTGTCTATATGTATTTATGTACAATGTATCTAGACTGTATATATATATATATATATATATATATATATATATATATATATAAATGTGCAACATATCTGGACTGATATGTGTGTATGCACAATGTATCTGGAAGGTCTTCAGACCCCTTCACTCATGTTTTGGCCTTGTGCTAAAATAAAAATAGTTTTGCCTAATATATGGGGGGGTGGGGGCAGCAAGCGGGGATGAGGCATACAGCAGTATATTATAGACAGTTATTATATTATTACAAACTATAGTATTTTATTGATTAAATATTTCCCCCTGTCCATCCAGGTCCAGTGTAAAAGCTTCATCATGTCCACTGCCATAGATATAAGGTAAGAGAAGTGTATGTGCTCCGTCCCAGGGAACGTCCCCAGCCACCAGCTGCATTATTGCTCTCTAACTCTCTGCCCCACAAGGCTTTCTGGGTCATCACAACCTCCCACCCCCTCTGTGCTTGTTTTTGTTGTCCATTGACCAGACATAACATCTGAATCTAGATCATTGATTGATTGTGGTTTGATGAGAAGCCCCGAAGCGGCGGCATGACCAGACCCCATAATATATGTGCTTAGACTTGTTTCAGATTTAAAGTGTATCTGTCGTATTTTTTGTTGTTGTTTCAGAAATCAATAGTCCAGGCAATTTTAAGAAACGTTGTAATTGGGTTTATTAGGCAAATATGCCATTATTTGCATTCAAAAAGACTTTCCCCAGGTCCCCCCCCCCCCCACACCTCTCTCACTCACTGCTCATTATCAGAAAATCTCGACTCTTTTACATCAGTCGAGCCCTGTGTAACCTATGGAGAGGGGAGGAGGGAGATTAGTTGCCAGCAGAGAACAAAAGATTACACAGCGGAACCTGTGTGAAAGCGTATTCAGAGGTTAGTGCTGACCTCAGAGGAGATAGCCTGGTGATGTAGCTGTAAATTAACTCTTTGTTGTCCTGTTTTGGTGCCTCATCTCCCTCCACCCCTCCCCTCTCCATAAAAGAATCATGAAGACAGGGGGGAGAGCTTCAAACTGCTTTTTCATGATAAAAATTCCTTTTTTTAGCTAATAAACCCAATTACAAAGTTTCTTAAAATCGTCAGGAGACCAATACCTCTTTATTTCAGAACACTCCACAACGATTAGAAATTCTATTTCAGGGGATTGTACAAATGTGGTAACTGCATATGTTACCTGTGTAGTTTATTTCTACTGTAATGTAGTTGCCGGGAATCCTTTGCAGTTTTATGGTGACTTTCCTCAAGTTATCACAAGTTGCCAAGGCGTTGCAGCAGCTGCAGATACAGTAAAGTAAATGTACAACAGTGCTGCATGCAGTCAATGTAGCATGTTGGATCACCCTTGGAAGTTGCAGGCTGCTTACTATTAACATTGCTGTAAATCAGTGTTGTTGCTTGTCATTTTCCTTTAAGTGAAGACTCGATTCAGACAATCTCCATTAAAAGAGAAACCAGCCTGGGCCTGAGCCTCATGGGAGGCATCAACACAGCAGAAGGACCATTCATCCAGATTAAGAAGGTTATTCCTGGTGGAGACTGTCACAAGGTCGGTATCCTCTCCCTCATACATCTCCGCTGCCTTGTCCGTGAAGTATAAGTGGTATAGATGTTTGTATATAGTAGCACCAAATACATTTCAGTTTTTAGAGGTGACCTCTAGAGATGAACTAACCGGGTTCGAGTCCATCCGAACCCGAACGTTCGGTATTTGATTAGCTGGGGCTGCTGAACTTGGATAAAGCTCTAAGGTTGTCTGGAAAACATGGATACAGCCAATGACTATATCCATGTTTTCCACATAGCCTTAGGGCTTTATCCAACTTCAGCAGCCACCGCTAATCAAATGCCGAAAGTTCGGGTTCGGATCGACTCGAGCATGCTCCAGGTTCGCTCATCTCTAGTGACCTCCTTTTATCCCATCAGCAGGTCAGACAATCCGAACCTGTTGATAGATTCTAATAGAGCCAGGGACAGTAAGGATGAGGATACCTTTATTGTGTCTGTGCACCGTTATTCTAAAAATTTGTTTTATCAATAGGTAAATAAGGGCGTTCAGTGTACGAGGGCTCTTCCCACCTGTAGACGCTTACTAATAAAACTTTTTTTTTTTTTTTTTAGAACAATGGCGGAACACAGGGGTGTAATAAAAGTATCCTCATCCTCACTGTACTCTGCCCTATTAGAATCTAGCAGGTTGGGATCATCTAACCTGATAGATTCCCTTTAAGGGACTGGTTTTTAGCTTTCAGATGAATATACTGTTTATATATATTTTTTCTTTTTTTGAATTAGGATGGAAGATTAAGGCCTGGAGACAAGCTTGTGTCCGTGAATAAAGAACCAGTGCTTGGCGTGTCTTGCGAGGAAGCAAAAAGCATATTAAACAGAGTAAAATTAAGGTAGTGTGTTGTTGCATTTTGTTGCATGCTGCAAATATACAGTTGCTTTTCTACTCGCCTGTAATTCATCAGTAAAAGCTCTGTTAAAGGGGGTGTCCAGTGAAAATCTTTTTCCTTCAAATCAACCGGTTTCAAAAAGTTATATAGATTTGTAATTTACTTCTATTTAAAAATCACAAGTCTTTCCATACTTATCAACTGCTGTATGTCCTGCAGGAAATGTTTTCTTTTCAATCTGACACAGTGCTCTCTGTTGCCACCTCTGCCTGAGACATGAACTGTCCAGAGCAGGAAAGGCTTTCTATGGGGATGATCTGCTCTGGACATTTCCGGAAGTGGACAGAGGTGGCAGCAGAGAGCAATGTGTCAGACTGAAAAGAATACACCACTTCCTGCAGGACATACAGCAGCTGATAAGTATGGAAAGACTTGAGATTTTTAAATAGAAGTAAATTACAAATCTATATTAATTTCTTTAATATTTTATCTTGACAACCCCTTTAAGCAATTCCCAACTCATTTATACAAAAGGACATTACATAGCATTCACAGACCTCTAGTAGGCAGTGCCCAGCACAAGAGTACTGCAGTATCACCCCAGCGCAGTCTGTGAATAGAACAGAATAGCATTTATTGCTGATCCCAATGGATGTATTCAGGATTTTCTCATGGCTTGGGAATTAAAAAAAAAATTAATTATACCATCACACCTGGTCCACAGATTACTTCTGCAGTGACTAAATAATACCGTCATCCTGTTATTAAATACAAACCAGTATACACAGCCCAATATCACCAATAATGCCACCATACAAGGAACAAACAATTGTGCTCCCCTACTGTTACCATGTTATAGTGACAGGATGATACAACCATTGTGATATTTAAAAAAAACAGTGTACAGAGACTAATCTCATCAATAGCACCCCTATACAAGAGACACATGAAACTTCCACACCATGACCACCACTATTGCCCCTACACAGTGACTGGATAATGCTGCCATAAGGATACTGGAAAAAACACTGTGCCCATATAGTGGAGATTTCATCTATACACAGGCTCTGCAGACAGTATAAGTGATTACAGTGCAGTTACAGCCAGTGATTCTTATTATTGCTAACCAGGTTTAGGCAGTGGCTCTTACGGTGGCAAAATTGACTTGCTGTTATGTAACACAATTATATGGTTGGCGGCAGATTTCCCCAGCAAAATAAGTACTTTCTTGGGTGCTCAGAAGGCAGCTCCTTATTAATGTTTTTTGGCATGGTTCATGTTGCAGATCTTTTTTTTCTATTTTTCCCTTCAGAACTGATATCTAATGAAAAATAATTTCCAGGTTTGGGCTAAGTAAAGCTTAGTAATATGGTTATATTGAAGAAGCTCTGAAAGGATAATCAAGTTCTTAAAGGGGTTATCCAGTTGAAGAAAACTCCATTTATATGTTGGCAATAATATAGAAAATAATAAAGAGCTTATACTTACCTCTGTGTGCTCCTCCTGTGTCCTCCTATAGGGCTGCAGTGCTCTCCGCCAGACAATCCTGCCTCCACTTCTGAGACAGACTCATCTCGGGGTTGACAGCCAGTGATTGGCTGAGCGGGCTGTCACCCCCAAAACGAGTCTATCTATCTCGGAGGTGGGATTGTCTTAGGGGAGCACCAGAGACCCATAGGAGGACACAGAAGGAGCGAGGAGAGGTAAGTATAAGCGCTTTATTATTTTCTTTATACTTGCCAAACGGATAACCCCTTTAAGATGGTCTTTTAGCAGTGGTTGCTGATGTCTTGGGTTGCCTTATTTCCTTCTAAACTTGAAGTATATATGTGCCTGATGACCTTTTTTTTTCACCGCAGGAAATGTTCCTTTTGGGATATCTCTTTCATCAGACCAGAAGAAGAACACAGTGACTCTGTATTATCTACATCAAAAGGTCAGCAGACAACTAACCTATTACCAAAGATGTCTTCTACACCAGATTCCACTAAATCTAACGTACCCGTAAGTCCACTGTCACCCCCTGCCTGCAGTTTTTATTTGGCACATAGGTTTCTCTTATCTGTCTGTCTTGTTGCATGGGTGCAGGATCATTGCAGAGGAGGCCACATAAGTAAGGAGGCAGCTTGCCTGGACTCTGCTTCATTTCGATCTGTGCAATTGCAGATAAACACTCCTAGAGATGTATGGAGCAGTAATGCATATGCTTATCTGCTGCTCCACAAAGAATGTTCCTAAATGTGGTCCCAGCAGCTAAACTACCGCATTTACTCTGCATGGTTATGTTCACAATAAACCTGTTAATTCTTCGGGTGGACGGCGTAATCCGCCTGTGCATAGAATGGAGTCTATGGCACGAGCGGAGATGCAAGCGGAATCCATGGTGGGTCATTCGCCCGAATTCTGTTGTGTGAACTTACCCTAAGACCTACCCAGTGGGCTGGTTATAAGGGAAACCTGGATGACAACCAATGCAGTCACCATTGCAGTTCTCACTAGGATTGTCATCCAGATTTCCTAGAGTTTGCTAGAGATTGTCATCCAGATTTCCTGATAGCTAATATAGCCAGTTTCTTAGAATAATAAATCTGCTTTACCTCTGTACCTTACTGCTGCTCACTTAGGCTGGGTTCACACTGCGTTTTTGCTGTCTCTTTAACATATTAGTTTAATGGAAAAAGTGGATGAAAAAATGGTTGCATTTGTGTGCATCCATTTGTTTGGATCTGTTTTTCCATTGACTTCTATTATTAAAAACACAAACAAAAACAAATCAAAACTTAACCATTCACATGTAGGCTACAAAAAATGGATGCGATAAACGGACAGAAAAAACCCAGTGTAAACCCAGCCTTACTGAGATGGCCAAACCCCTGGAAGATTTATATCTCCTGTACTGCATAGGAGGTCTGGTGCTTCTGTGCATTATTGTTTTTAGTTGTGTATAAAGGATATAATGTGTTTTTGTGTTTTTTTCTCTACATTGTACTTTTTATATTATTATTTACTATCTGTGAGATATTTAGCCTTTTTTTTCTTTTTTTAAATTCTCCTTTACTCTGAGCAGAGCACAAGCAGAAGTAATAAGGAGAAGCACATAGCAGCCCCTCCAGACAGGAGTATGTCAGACGTGTCAGGTAATCTTTACACTATGCACACACAACATACGATGGGCTTTAGGAGTCACAAAAAGTGCATAAACCGTTCCTAAAATATGGCTCTCCAGATGACTCGTAGCTGAGAGCTCTGAAATGGCCAAGAAGATTCTCCAATAGTCAAAGGAATCGACAGCTCTTACAAAAGCCACATAGATCCTATGGGGGAGATTTATCAAACATGGTGTAAAGTAGAACTGGTTCAGTTGACCGTGGAACCAATTAGAATCCACTTTACATTCCTCACAGACTCTTTGGAAAATAAAAGGTGGAATCTGATTGGTTGCTAGGGGCTTTTAGGCCAATTCTACTTTACACCAGTTTGATAAATATTTCTGATATCGGATTGGATTACAGTGCCCCGGCCGCAGCAAACTTTCGGTTTAACATGTTGAAATACTTTCCCTCTGGGTCCTAGAGAGAAATTGGCCAGATAAGACAGGAGGAACGTTTCAAAGGTCACTTCAGAGCATATTACATGATATTGAGACAACTACCTAGAACTGCTACTGTGCAGCTACTACACCAGTGGGCAGGATTAGATTTAAAAGGATTATCCAGGATTATAAAAACCACGGCCAACAGATTCTGCACACTTTAAAATTCTGGGCGTACATATTTCTTGTATGTAAACAGTGCCACCCCCTGTTCCCAGGTTGTGTGCAGTATAAAAATTTTGCTTTATTCACTTCAATGGAACCAAGCTGCAAAACGACCTTCAAACTGAGGACAAGAGTGCTGCTGTTTCTTGAAGAAAGCAGCCGTGCATTTCTAAGCCTTGATAACCCCTATAAGAATCTGTTCTTAATTTTTGTTTTAGAAACAGCGCCACAATTGGCAATAGGCCACACTTGGTTTTGCAGCTCATCTAAAGGATCAAACATTTGTATTGCTATTTCTGGGGAAGTGCAGGATGTTGCACAACTTTTTTTTAAAGGGGTAATCTGGTCACGTGATGTGACCGGTGAGGATCTGAGCCCTGAGAAGGTGACTGGTTTAGTGTTTTCTGGCAATCCCGGCCACCATCAGCTGTGCAGGGGAATGCAGTGGGTCCACGTGTGTTCCCTGCACAGTCAAGTGGCCAGGAGTGCTGCTGTGAACAACTATGAAGGGCACACAGAGTTAAAATGTTACTCCAGCAGAGAAAAATTCTTACAAATGAACTGGTGTCAGATTTGTAATTTACTTCTATTTCAAAATGTCCAGTCTGCCAGTGCTTATCAGCTGCTGTATGTCCTGCAGGAAGTGGTGTATTCTTTTCAGTCTGGAGAGCAGGGAAGCTTTTCTATGGGGATTTGCTACTACTCTGGACAGTTCCTGACATGGTCAGAGGTGGCAGCAGAGAGCACTGTGTCAGACTGGAAAGAATACACCACCTCCTGCAGGACATATACAGTAGCTGATAAGTACCGGCAGACTAGACATTTTTAAATAGAAGTAAATTACAAATCTCTGGCACTTGCTGGCACCAGTTGATTTAAACGGAAAAAAAAACACTGGTGTACCCCCTTAAAACCAGAGATGTGTCACCCACAGTTTTGTGGGGGTTCCAGAGATCAGGCCCCAGCTGATCATCTCTATATGTATCAGAGTATCCCTTTAAACCACCTTACCTTAACCACCTTTCTTCTCATGAAATGGATTTGAATGAGTTGTCCATCTGACTTCACTAAATCCCCATTAACCTCTGTAAGTAACTCCCTGGTGTCTTTTATTTACAGCTTCTCATCATGGCTGCAACCAGCAAAGGCCGACTTCTCTCAATCCTGATGTCAGACTCAAAGTAGAAAAACTAGAAATGGTAAGTGAGAGTTATTAATCTCTTCACCCCCTCATTCTACAGCTTAAAGGGTCATACTTGGATGTATTTATGGATACTGTCTGGCTTATTCTTCAGCCGGGAACCATCCACCACCTATTAGCTTTGATTGACGGCCTCCTTCCCTTTCATGCTGATAAGGAGTGAGCCGTCAGTCATGACTAATAGACAGCGTAAGCTGCCAGCTCATGAATGACTGGACTCGCTGGATGACAGGCTGTGGTGAAGCATTTTCAGCAGCTTCTCTAGTACAGCAAGAAAATAATGCAATATGAATTCATATAGAAGATATTATATCTGTCTGTATGCCATATACCAACATGGCTGTGTGCTTGTAAGGGTGAATTCACACAGAAAATCATTAGGAACCCCATTCCTGAATATCAGCCTGAAAGAGGAGGAGGTGCCAGTCACTGGGGTAACTGGTTTGGTTCCCAGCGTTGACTTGATGCCACCAGATGCATTCGGCTGAAGCATCCTTAGGTAGGGGGCTATGCACCTATGCATATTGTACACAGTGCTGTGGGGAAATGCATTGAGATGGATCATAGAGGTAATTTCATCACTTATATGCTGACCTTTTTAGTCTGACAAGAGTCATCTCATTTCTTTTTTTTTTTTTTTTTTTTTTACATAGGCGCTCATGTATCTAGGCGTTAACCTGACAGAAGAACAGAAGCAGAAGATGAGAAGCCACTTGGACTTGGATGTCAATGAAACAGTGTCTTTTGGAGGTAGTTCATTTATAATATCTCAATTGATTGATAATAATTTCCACTGATGTGTATAGGTAATGTCATCATGACAATGAGCGCTCACATTGTGGGCCCATAGTCTACTATTACGGGATTTATTCTCTGCACCTCAAGAACGCGATGCAAGAAATCTCAGCTTAGCCAAGCGTTCATGTGTTTGAAATAGGGAGAGGGGATAAATTCACTGCCAGACTACTCCTATCTCTCCAAGGTTAAAAGAATCAAGCAGTTGCTATTCAACATGCACAATGCTTTCTGCCATGCCATTATTTGTCAGGAGGCCTCCATACACACTAGATTACTGGTTAGTCCCACTAAAATTGTCAGATTCATCTGACACATGTCCACTGATTTGATGAACTAGGTTTACATCAGTGTAGGCTTCCACGGTACCAATTCTTTTCTTCTGCTTGGGGTAAAATGTGCAGCCTAATATTACCCCATACTTTTACAATACAGTGATTAGAATGCACAAGTAAAGTAATTGCTTGTGGGCCTTGAGTCAGGATACTGGGGAGGAGCGCACCTAAACCTTTCGGACCAAAAGTCCCAGTACTGTGCCATTGTGCTCATGGTATTATTATATTGTGATTACACTACATTTTATATCTGGTGACTCATAGGTGACATCTTCTCTGATCTGAGTTGTTCACTTTCCTTTTCTTCTCCATCTGACCTTTATGAAGATTTCTTTCACCCATCACTCATCTCTGCAGAATCTGTCAGACAAATATTTTAGGTTCTACACCTTGTTTTTTAAATGTCCCCTTTCATTAGTAGATGCCAATAGTAGGTAGATAGGTGTCCCTCACTAAATAGAGTTGCCACCCACAGTAGGTAGATTTAATCCCCCCCCCCCCCACAGTAGGTACGGCGCCTCTCCAATTTAAAGAGTTGCCTACCCCAACTCTGCACTAAAATCCTGTTCACAGTGCAGGATAAATAACATTATAAAACTTTACCTGTAAAGTTTTATAGTGCAGCTCTGTGTACAATAAACCATTTTGAATTTGGCGCCTAAATACTTTAGCGGAGGCGCCATTGTCCCTACCACAAGTAACTGCATTAGGAGACGACATTAGGAGACACTGCTCCGTCCCCATAGCACCTGTTTCTGGTGCAAGACGCAGGACGCTTTGTCTCCTAATTTACTGTTACAAGCAGGGAGAGTGGCGTCTCCAATAACACAGTTAGGCACCAAATTCAAAACGAAAGTACTTTGGAAAAATGACCATTCTGCCGAGAGTCATTGTTCATAAAAATACAGGTAGGTACACTTAAAATAGTTTGAACGTTTGTAGTGCATGACAGCAGTGTTCTTTATTTATATATATATATATATATATATATATATATATATATATTTCTAAAAACTCCACCCTCACCTGAGGCTGGTCACCCAACCATCCACCCTTCCCAGCCTGTCCACAGACTGGTCTTCTTGCCAACCCACTGACCCAAACTAAGCACCATTCCACCCCCCTCACCACATACTGTCACCCTGTCCCTTTTATCTCTGAACATCGCAGAATACCCCTTTAGGCTGGGTTCACACTACGTATATTTGAGGCTGTATTTTTGAGGCTGTATAGCAACCAAAACAAGGAGTGGATTGAAAACACAGAAAGGATCTGTTCACATAATGTTGTAATTGAGTGGATGGCCGTCATTTAATGGCAAATATGTGCTGTTATTTTAAAACAACGGCTGTTGTATTGAAATAATGAAAGTTATTTACCGTTATATGGCGGCCATCCACTCAGTTTCACCATTATGTGAACAGAGCCTTTCTGTGTTTTCAATCCACTCCTGGTTTTGGTTGCTATGAGGACCTGACATGAGGACCAAATACAGCCTCAAATATACATAGTGTGAACCCAGCCTTAAGCTGGAAGTGCCTTGTCTCATGATAAAATAGTAACCTTTGTATTGTAGACTTTATTCAGGTGGCCAAGGAGATGTTGAAACTGCAGTTAGAAGACAGACATTTTGAACAGTATGTCATGACGGGAGAATTTGAAGACACATATTCTATAGAAAGTGTCACCAGTCAGGTAAGATGTCTTCATTTTGTTTTCCTATGTAAGTAACATTTTCCTAAAGTAACGTACATACCATCTATAGTCTGTTGTGGGACCTGTCCTCAAATGTTAATTTCAAATCCACAATCCTGTTTTTTTTTTACTCTTATCGTTTACCGTGCGGGAACAATATTTTTATATTTTACTAGATAGGACAATTCCGTACACTAAGATACCAAAAAAATTTTGTTAGTTTAAAAAAAAAAAAAAATTATTAAAATAATAGGAAAGTGGGTGATTTAAACTTTTATTGGGGAAGGTTTTTTGTTTTTATAATTTTAAAAACTTTTTTAACACACTTTAAACATTCCCTTAGAGAACATATATAAACAGATTGCTGACGTGAAGGGGTTAATCTATGATTTATTAATTCAATCCTATCTTTAGAAGTGAAGTAGTGAAAAGAGGCAAGTAAAGTAAATGGTATATACACAAGCTGTTATCTGCATATTTAGAGACACTGCATGGGATAGTGAGGGGATAGTTATTACAAAATGTTTATTTTAGGTGCAGTTGTGTAATCTTTCTGACACAGACGAGATAAGTAGGCTAAAGAGAGACCAGGACAAATTGTATGCCCAGATTAAAAGTCTGAAGGTAAGTGGTAAACTGTACAATAATATAAAGTTGCCCATACACCATCAGTAGCTGTTGGCCAAGTGCCAAGGTGTTCTCCTTGATTTCCCAGGCACATGTATGATTGGCTAAAGGTATTGGGGGAGATTTATCAAACATGGTGTAAAGTGACACTGGCTCAGTTGCCCCTAGCAACCAATCAGATTCCACCTTTCATTCCTCACAGACTCTTTGGAAAATAAAAAGTGGAATCAGATTGGTTGCCGGGGGCAACTGAGCCAGTTTCACTTTACACCAAGTTTGATAAATCTTCCCCATTGGGTCTAAACAGCTGCAGTAGGTAATTCCAATGTACAAGCATTTCTGCTTGAGAGATATAGACCTCCAGGCAAATGTAAAAATCCAAGGAGGGGCAGGGGGTGATGGGAAAATAATAAAGAATTTACACTTGTATTTACACTTGAATTCACACAATTTACACTTGTACACTTGAATTCACACTTCCCAGTGTCCCCACAGAACAGCACCACCACCACTCAGTCACCTGCTGGGCGTCTGGATCTCCTGGTTCAGTCATTTCACAACCCCACCCATAAGTGACCGCTCGGCCAATAAGTGACTGAGGCTGGACACTTCTGCAGTCACTGACTGAGCAGGTAGTTCCTGCCAGGTTGTGACAACACAGGAACCAGGAGATACAGGAGACCAGAGGGTAACAGCATGAAGCATGAAGTGTATGGAAACCCTTACTATTCAAAACAAAGTATGTTCCTACTTTGTTTTGATAACCTGCCGCACATTTGTACTGCACTCCTTTATATGTATGTATATGTATGTGGTACACATCTGAATTTGCCAACTTTGCTTCATGCTAGAATGCCTTTAATGTGAATGTGTTTGCGGGGGAGGATAGTATGTTGCTGCCACCTTCTAATAGTCGTTCATTAGTGTTTTAACATCCTGTGGCAAGTGAACTTTCAAGAAATTGTGACAGTATGGCATAAGAAAGATTTCCAAATTGTGTGAATACAATAGAATAGGACTCTAGTCTATGCAATATAAATTGTGTTTTCTCTTTATAGGAACAACTTTTGGAATCTGAAAAAAGCAACTCAAAGCTGTCTGCAGAGCTTTGTAATGTTCAGAAGGTAAGTAGGTAGGTATTGCAATATTGTTTGAATGTAGAACATACCTCCCAAATTCTAGTAAGTATGGCTCATCGATAACGGGGCATATGAGTTCGTCCTTTTTCGGTTGACAGCTGTCTCTCCCCATATAGTGCAGAATGTCTATGTGCTTCCTTTAGGGAGGGGAGGCACAAGACCTAAAAAAGGCTAGCCCTTAAAGGGGTTGTCAGACCACTACCACGTACCCCTTCTCCTGTATCTAGGCTGCTTGTGATCTTGAGAATGGGAGTCCTGAGTCAAGGTCCTGGGTGGTAAGCACCCAATAGCCACGTACAAGGAAACCCAATATAAGATACTCATAAAGTGGTACCACACCCCAGAACTTCTCCATAAGCTGAATGCCACTATCTCCCCACAGTGTTGGAGGTGCTCTAGAGCAGTCGGCTCTTTATACCACATCTTCCGGCAGTGTTCGGACATCCGGTCCTACTGGACCGCAGTATGTGCCCTAGCTTCAGCAATTTCGTAAAACCCAATCCCATGCGACCCCATGGTGTGTATGCTTAATCTTACGCCTAAAACTTTAGATAAAAACTCCTCCAGACTATTGGTGCAGATACTGACGGCAGCCAAAACTCTTATTGCACGGCACTGGAGACAGGTGGTGCCTCCCTCCCGATTGGACCTAGTTGCTCGGATCAAAGAGCTACAGTCAATGGAACACCTCATTGCTTCTCTGAGCAATAGATTAGACAAATTTGAAAAAGTGTGGACACCCTGGGATGTATATTTGTCTCCGCCGGACAGTGTAGCTTAGGTTCCTAATTCCACCCCCCCTGTCCCTTTTCCCCTATTGTTTCTCTTGTCTGGTTTAGTCTTGTCCTAATTTTTTCTCTTATTGGAAGTGTTCATTATTTGACTTAATCGCATCGTTGGGAGGAATTCCTCTTTTTTTTCCCTACACCCCTCCTTGCGGGACTTTCTTCTTAAGTCCATGATGTTCTATGTCTATTACTGGAATTACCACAAGATAACGTACATTGAGTTACTGTAAGATGCTTTATGAATACCTTTTGTATTTCTCCCCTGTGTGCGAATTACTACCATTTTGCATTCTTTGATTCTTTGACTAAAAAAATTTTAATAAAAATTACATAAAAAAAAAAAAATTACCGTATACCTGTTTTTCTTAGGAAGCCAAAGCCGCCATTGATGAGACACGAGCACTTCGTAATAGAATTCACCTAGCAGAAGTGGCACAGACACAAGCACGAGGCATGGAGGTGGACTATGAGGAAGTTATCCGTCTTCTAGAAGCTGAAATCATGGAACTCAAAGCTCAAGTGTCTGATCATTCTGGTCAGACTAATGTAAGTTTACTGTTAAGTAGCTCGTCTTATTTTCATGGGTCCTTTTCATGATCACTGATCACAGTAGTTGTACCTATAGAACTGATAGGCGCACACCTGGGGCAAAGGGATTGCAGGTTTGTAATCTAAAAAAGCTTGCCCAACAACTTGGAAATACTTAAATCGGACCTGTCACTATGTTTTGGGTCACTAAACCACTATCAAGTCTTTAGGCAACTGTGGTTTAATGTCCTAAAACTGCCTCTATGAAGTCTGCCCAACCTATATTTTTATGATATATATATATATATATCTATAGCAGACTCATATTCAGTGGCTTTAGGGGGCAAACGTGAGCCAGTGATGCCATGGACAGTACATGTTACTTCATTGCATTGCATGTGTGATGAAGCAAAGTGTACTCTCCTCAGCTTCACCAACACAATGTTCCTGCTATCTCAAACTCCTAAACCACACAAAGAGTAGAGATGGCAGATCTGATGTCCAGAACTCTTAAGGTCCCCAAACTGTTGGTCAAATAATCATGTTTGTGGTCAGAGAGTGCCCCATAACCTTAGATTGATGGCTGAACCCGCCACAGGCAGTCGGTGTGTCCGGCTGAAGTCTAAGGCAGTGTTTCTCAACCTGCGGTACACATACCTTAGTGGGTACGAGGCACAGGTTGAGAGGGCACGTGTCCTGATGCCAATCACCACAGCTCCTGACTCTACCCACCTGGTGACATAGGGGCTTGGTGATGCTGCTGGGAAATGGGAAGAGAGCGGGCACAGCCTCAGGAGCATCACTGATTGGTCATCAGTGACTGCTCCCCCGACCAGCCTCATCCTTACTGCTTCAGCAACCAGTCAGTTTGCACAAAAATAAGAGACTTCTTATAAGACTTCATAATTTAATTGAAGCCTTAAATACACATTTTAATACCAAATGCAACAAACAAAAAGGCTTTTAATATTGAAATCTTTCCTTTACTCTCAATTTAAAATCACAAACATTTAAAAATTGTCATGTGTCAAGAGGTTCCAACAAATATTATTTATATGTATATGGGAAGTATAAGTAAGGCCTCCTAAATAGGATCAAAACATAATTGTGGCCACTTATTCACTATACAATAACTTTTTAGTACAAACACAATGACTCACCCATGGCAGTGTGATGGTGCTGACCCCTACGCATGTTTCGCGTTGGCTACTACTAGACAGCCAACCAGTGCATGCACTTCAGTAATACTGGGGTTTTAACAGTAAAATGGCCACTTTCATTGGATGATCATCTATTTTATTTATTTTTTTTACATGTGCTCCAGATCCTGACTGTCTGTAACATTGTATGCTGAGTCTGGTCTCAAGTTATGATGGTCAAGGAAGGAACATTGCCTGTTGAAAATATTGTATCTTGAGGCCATTGTAAGTTGAGGGATCACTGTATAGTAAATAGAAATTCTGACAAAAATGAAGCAACACCAACATAAATTCAAATTCTTTATTCAATATGCAACATTGTATTGAAATATTACCGGCTCTTGAATAGTTGATCCGGTGACTCTCAGGTCAGGTCTGGTGGAGACCACAGAACGTGCCGCAGTCATTCCCACCCGTCCACTATTAGGCTGGGTTCACACTATGTATATTTCAGGCAGTATTTGGTCCTCATGTCAGGTCCTCATAGCAACCAAAACCAGGAGTGGATTGAAAACACAGAAAGGATCTGTTCACACAATGTTGAAATTGAGTGGATGACCGCCATATAACAGTAAATAACGGCCATTATTTCAATACTACAGCCGTTGTTTTAAAATAACAGCAAATATTTGCCATTAAATGACGGCCATCCACTCAATTACAACATTATGTGAACAGAGCCTTTCTGTGTTTTCAATCCACTCCTGGTTTTGGTTGCTATACAGCCTCACAAATACAGCCTCAAATATACATAGTGTGAACCCAGCCTTATCCTGGTCTGAGAGTCACCGGACCTAAAGATCCAGAGGAAGGCGAAGAAACCCCCCGGAGACTTCTACCTCAGGGGGGGGGGGGGGAATTCCTTCCTGACCCCACAAGTGGCGATCGGATCTGATCTCCCTGGATCACGAATGGCCTGCTGCATACAGCTGTATAGATCATATAGGATGAAGAGACTCCTCCCTGTAACAAAGGAGAGAGACATTAATGCTGCACAATATGTTGTATCTATAGAAATAACTATTATTATTACATATACATCAATCTTCTATACATGTCCTGCTCCTAACAGCTTACAATCTATATAGTTCAGGAGACCTGCCCTTAAGAGTTTACAAGCTAATATTCACAATACATGTCCTGCCGACCAAGCTTTCACTTTAATATACAGTACATGTCCTGCCCACAGAGCTTACACTCTAATATACAGTACATGTCCTGCCCACAGAGCTTACACTCTAATATACAGTACATGTCCTGCCCACAGAGCTTACACTCTAATATACAGTACATGTCCTGCCCACAGAGCTTACAATCTAATATACAGTACATGTCCTGCCCACAGAGCTTACACTCTAATATACAGTACATGTCCTGCCCACAGAGCTTACACTCTAATATCCAGTACATGTCCTGCCCACAGAGCTTACACTCTAATATACATTACAATACCCCACTCCTAAGAACTCACAGAGTAACACAGGCCCTCCTCTTAAGAGCTTACAGGCTTATATTTAGTACATGACTACATGTCTGCCCCGAAGAGCTTACAATCTAATGTACACTACAATACCCCACTCCTAAGAGCTTGCACTGCAATGTACCATACAGATGTCGCCAGTGTTAATATGAACGTGACAAAGCATTTCATGGTAACACCAGCTACATGTGTAGAGGCCCTGCTCCCCGCAGGAGCTTACAATCTAATATACAACCTACATTCTGCCACACAGCAGACATACAACAGAGAGGCGGCTGTCTACATAAGAACAGCCATTATAAAAGGGTTTTCCAGGGAATGATGGCCAATGCTGTGCATAGGCCATAACTCAACTTTCCTTGGAAAACCCTTTTAAGGCCATGTTCACATGTGTGCCCAGATGGGTTGTTACTAAACTCATTTAAGCTCCATATGTGAACAAGGCCTAAGTGAAGAGCTCCCTACCTGGACGTGTCTTCTCCAAGCTGCCGACCTGTAAATAACAGCAGAAGCCTCAGCTACAGCTGTATATTCCGCACCATGTGTGACATCATGAGCCTTGTGCTTGTGATGTCATCATAACTGCTGCTGTTGTTTATGTATCACACTTACAATCAGTGATAAGTGCTCAGCTGTGATTGGTTGCTATGGGCAACAAAGGACATTAGTGCTCAGCTGTGATTGGTTGCTATGGGCAACAAAGAACGTTCCTACTGTAAGACCGTGCGATTAATCTTCCCAAAGTTATTTATTCCATCTAAACGAAATATTTCATCCATTTTCAATCAATATATGATGGTCAATGGTCCATATTTATAGGGTGCAAACTAAATAACATACATCTATATTCATGAATAAATTGATTTTGCTGCTGGGACATTGCTTATCATTCATCATGTCCTGACACCAATCACCACTGCTCCACCTGCCTTTCCCCAGCAGCAGCTCACCAGTGTTCTGTACAGGAAGGCGGGGGGGGGGGGGGATGTCACAGGGGAACAGAGGGGGAGCGGGCGCATGGCCTCAGGAGCCTCACTGATTGGTCCTCAATGACAGCTGGGTTGTTATGGCTGTAAAGGGACATTTATCTGGCTACAGGGGGAGAGATATAGGGCTCCTTGGGGATTTGTATCTGGCTAAAGGGGGAGAGATATAGGGCTCCATAGGGATTTGTATCTGGCTACAAAGGGAAGGTGTCTGGCTGCAAAGGGGGGGAGGGTATATGGCTGTAATGGGACATGTGTCCGGCTACAAGGAGCATGTATATGGCTGCAAGGGGACATGTATCTATTTGCAAGGAGGAGGTAGCTGGCTACATGGGGACTTACCTGGCTGCAAGGGGCATATCTCACTCCAGGGGACATAGGTGGTTGGAAGGGGGCATACCTGGCTGCAGGGGACATATCCTATGGCAAGAGGCAAATTTGGCTCCATGGCACCTGTCTGACTGGAAGGGACATACCTAGCAGAAAGGGGCAAATGTGACTCTAGGGCATACCTGGCAACAAGGGACTTATCTGGCTGCAGTGGGGGTACTTTGTTGTATGTGTCATACCTGGGGGGCACATCTGGCTGCAAGATGTACACCTGCTAGTGGGGGCATTATTATTTGACATTACTTGTCTTATGGGAGGATCTGATCTGGGAATCTATTGCTGACAGAGACTTTATACAGAGCATATAGCAGCAGTGTGATCTTGGCCTTAAGGAAATATTTCTAATCAGGGAACCTTGCAGGTACTCGGCTGAAGCATCTTATCACATGAGGGTACTTGACTCGAAAAGGTTGAGAAACATTGGTCTAAGCTGAATGGTAATGCCTTGTGAGAGCTATTTGCATCTTTGCATGTACCTTGAGGTCACAGCAATAAGCCTTGAGGCTAAATAGATCTAAATTGATGTATTATGTAAAATTAAATATATTTCATATGTACAAACTATTCCTACAGAGAATGTACCTATAACTACTCAATTAAGATTTCCATATTACCTGATCGGCGGGGCCTTGCACATTGTAACGGCACCGTCTGGCACCGGTTCCTGAGATCTCCTCTGGTTTGTACTTGGGCAAATGTCCAGTTTGGTGCACTGGAGATGGGTCCTATGCCCCAAAATCTCCTCCTCTCAGTGACATGCCGCCTTTAGAATTGGGCCTATTCCAGGGAGGAGATATTAGTGCACTGGGGGCGCTAGTAGAACCTGGTGGAGATCTTAGATAGAACAGACGGCACTGTTACAATGAACACATCGGTGCATCAGGTGATGTGGAAATATTTATTAAGAAGTTATAGTGGTACATTCACTTTAAACTTCACTGTTTTAGAGAGAAAAAAGACAAATTTGGTCAGCTCTCCTAGAACACCATTCACACCAGCAAGAGCTTCCAGCCACATGACACTAAAGTGTGGAAGTCAATCATCTGATGGGGCAGCTGGTCAGTAAACCAGTCCTGGAAGAAAACCCTGCCGTCTCTCTTCCCTCCTGCACAGAGACAGATCACAGAAAATGCCCCCTCCATCTGCTACACTCTGTTCATGTTTAGCTTATAGCGAATCTTCCAGAATTCTGAACATGTAATCATTTACTAGTCTACAGCTGAAAAGGTCATTGAACCGCATTGTGGTATTATGATCAGTTGTGTCCATTGTGGAACCCGTGTTTCTCTTCTTGCATAGGACTGCACACAGGATTTGAAACGTAGGATCACAGTCCTTGATTGTCAACTACGCAAGTCTGAGACCGCAAGGAAAGCATTTGAGATGTCTACATTAAAACTGCTGCAGTTTGTAGAAGTAAGTTATTGGCATACGACTTAGGAAATTTCACAGTGAGAGCACAGTATTTAAAGGGGTCTTCTAAAGAAAAATAGGTTTTCCACATGTACAAGCAATTCTGAAAATGTATTGTTTGAGAGATAGACTTTCTAATCCCTCATGTGTCTGCATTGTTTTGATAACCTGTTGCCCTTGGTTACGGCAATCATAATATAGATTTTTTTTTAATTATATACATATCACCATGTGCATAACAGTAATAGATTATGATTATTATTATTATTATTTCAATACATAAATCTTTTTTTTCTCTGCAGAATACTCATGATGTGATGCTAGACCATTCAGGCTCTACATTAAGTCTTTGGTAAGAAGTTATTTACTTATTTAAAGGAGAAGACCGGCGTTTTTCGGAAACCTGACATCCTGCAGGGGGTGGGAGAAATTGATCACAATCACTTCTCCTCGTGCAGTGAGCGGCGGCAGTGGTCGCGGGACCCCTGCTGTAAGTCATTTTCACCAGGTTGTGAGGACGTCAGGACCCGGAAGAAAAGGCCTGCCCCGGCCGCTGAACTGGCTGTTCATTGAATTAGTGACTAGAGCGGCGTCCCGCCCCACTCAGTGGCTGACTGAGCAGCCAGTCCATCAGCCAGGTTGTAACGTGGACATCCCAGAGCCTGGTGGGGGTCTCGCAGCCGGTCCCGCCGCTCACAGAGGCTTAATTTGTGAGTTGCAGATATGAATAGAGCCAGAAGTACTGTATAAGTTCACCAGTTATGAGACCACAAAGCAGTAGCAGTAGTAATTTTGGTATTGCAGAATAATTTAGAATGTAACAGTGTTAAAGTTAAAGGCCTGAAAAGGGTTCAGGAGGGAAGAAACTGAGCTCAAGAACAAGAGGACACAGTGAGAGGTTATTTGGGGAAAAGATCAGAAGCAAGAAAGATACTAAAAGGGCAGAGTGCATGGACCAAGTGGTCTTTTTCTGCTGACAATCTTGTACGTTTCTATGTTCTAATTAAAAGAACACCTGGGGGAAGGGAAGGTTTCATTATATTCTGTAATATATAACGTGTAGTATGCGGAGTTACAACCTACAACTGTTCAGTATAGTACACCGGACTACCCAACAGACGTCCTCTTAGACTTGGGATACAGTACTGCTAGACTGCTCATTACAACTGTGTATCCACTATTGCCAGTATAAATGTACCAGTCTTAATGTCTCCCAGTCACTCTCCACAATCCATTGCCTAGGGACCAGTGGCTGTATTATTTATTTTACTACAGGAAGCACCGCTGGTACATAGGAATATACACCATCAGTTGTTCCATTCTGCTCCGGATCTCTGGGAAAGCATTGACTTATAAAAATGTATTTATTTCCTATGTATTCCCTGATGCCAACCCACATACATCCCATACGCTGTAATACAAATTACCCTATCCATATGGCATTGAATCAGCTTACCTTGGCGGAGGCTCATACAGACATGCGGAGAGCACACACACCTTATACAAATGGTGATGTTACATTTTTCCTCTTAATGATTTTCAGTGATCATGCCCCAACATTGACTTCTCAAATGAAAATCCTGGGCAAGAACAGACTGGGTGTCATGGCGGCATTAGCAGCAGAAGCAAAGGACCTGTCAGTGTTTGTTCGGTCACTAATAGAAGCTGACTGTGAGTTTCCTCATATTTTACCTTACACTTGTATGAGTTGTCAAGAATCCCAAAGCCCCATTCTCACTTGTATTAGTTCACTTGTACTAGTTTCTCTTGCTCTTTATCCCTTTTTAACCATTATTGTGTGTGTGTGTGTATGTATGTTTGTTTCTTTCTTTCTGACCTCAGGTCTCCCATATGGATGGGACGAAGCTTACACAGCAGATGGTATCAAGTTCTATATCAAGTAAGTAGTTGTGCAAAGCCTTGTAAGCAGAGGTGAATATACAGAGTTCTTGTTATAAGTGTGTAGAGAGGACACATAGGGAGTCATACAGACTGTATAAAGCGGAGCTGCTTTCCAGGCAGAATGTGTAATGTGGTCCTTATGTGACCTCTACAATACCAGAGTTGCTGCAGAGGCTTCCTACTCTGCCTAACCTGCAGAAATAGGTCAAGTTTTAGAAAGCTGGATCTACTATACACATACAAGAATCCTATAATCAAAAATAGGAATACCTTCAGAGAATAGCCTTGTGTTTTTGCTGCATATTTTGACCCTTTTGGAACCCAGTCCTATGGGACTAAACCACATTCTGGATTAACAGTTGACATATTCTGGTGTATTTGAAATAAGCACCAAAAGAATACGCCCCATAGTTCACATTGTGCACTAAGGTGTCTAATCCTATAGAAAAAATGCTCTAAAAAACCACTATCACTACATACAACTTGTTTCACTAACTTATTTCTTCCTCTCTTGCAGCCATGTTACACAAGCCACCTCATGGACTCACCCCATAATCAGCGCACTAAGCCGCAATAGTGCGGAGGATGACACGGAGGAAAGCCCTAGGGATTTATTGGAGTTGACCAGCTGTTGATATGTCTCCTTCAGATCTTCACCATACTGTTATTTGGCCACATGCTTTTCAGACCAGACAATAGGGATCAAACCCTTCACCCATTCTTCACCTATTAATGCTCGTAGTGCAGGGCGACTTTCCACTATTAATGCGTTTGAATCAGCCACAATTGTATATAATACTGACAACTTAAGGTTTTCTAGAGTTTTTTTTAAGCGTTTTTTTACCTTATATGGAAATTTAGCCATAGTGAGCGGCTATTACATGGCAGAATAGCCATGTTTTCTCCCTTTCTTATCGCTACCTCAGCCTGATTTTCTAGTATATTTTCTAGTATATTTTTTGTTAATTACTAAACTGGTATATAGATATAACATATGGTAAATTTATCTACCGGTAAATATAAACTTTTGTGAGTCACTGCCAGCACCAATACTTGTTATGTTATGCACTGTTATGTTATAAATCATTTATGTATTTTTCCTGCCTCTATGATATACCGGGGGGTGTTCATCCTGCCTATATGCTATACCGGGGGCTGTTCATCCTGCCTCTGTGATATACCGGGGGCTGTTCATCCTGCCTCTGTGATATACTGTGGGCTGTTCATCCTGCCTATATGCTATACCGGGGGCTGTTCATCCTATCATATGTATACTGATGAATGTGTAATGTAATGGTATATGCACACTATGGAATCCCAACGGAACACTCGCCGCGGATTCCGCAGCTCACACCCGCTTGCGTCTCCGCTGCTCCCATAGATTTCATGCTATGGTTTCACAGATTTCGCCATCCGCCTAAAGAATGAGCGGGTTCATTCTTACGGTGGAATCTGGCAAACCATAGAATGAAGCCTATGGGACCATCGGAGACACACATGGCCGCCAGCCTCCACAAGCAGATGCGAGCTGCGGAATCCTCAGCGGTTGTTTCGTTAGGATTCTGTAGTGTGCACATACCCTGACTCTAGAAAATGATATGCATTATTATTTACACATCCCATTCCATAATGACACTTTACGCCAATCATGCAGGTATGTAGGTATGGGACTAAGAAGAAATTTTGCTATACAATTAAATAAGCTAATGTAAGAAACAGGCAGTATTTAATTAATAAATATTACAAAAAAAAATTGGATATTTGGTATCTGTAATTTTATCAGCCGGCGCTGTAAATGTTTTATTGTTGGCTAACAGTATAAAAAAACTGCCATAAGGAGCAATTCATGTGAATTAAATGCTAATTTGTCTGTACTCTACAATGACCCCTAAATAGGATTTTTAGCTTGTATGACTTCGCAGTGGCAATGAATAAACCACACTTACTTCCAATGCAATTTCTTTTTATATTATTTTTCTTATGCAAATACATCCATAGAAGAGTCATCGGATTATTTAGTATTTAGTCATTTAGATGGGCGATGGACTTTACTAAATTCTAAATAATCTAGTCCGATGACTCCTCCTCATGACATTGTTTTTTAATACACAGTGGTGATGGATTTCTATGGATGTATTTGCATAAGAAAAAGAATATAAAAAGGAAAAAAAATTGTATTGGAAATTGGTGTGGTTTATTCATTGGAACTGAAGTGGGAAGACAGGCTCCCATTCACACACATCTGGTTATTATAGAGGAGGAAGTGAGGCGTTTTGTACTAATTATTGGATGACTTCACAGTGGACCAGAAGGCTTCAAAAATTAAAGGGATTAAAGTGGATGGGGTTTTCAAGACACCATGCACATGTGGCAAAAAACTGTTCAGAATATGGTACAGTCAGAAAATTTGAGACAGCTTCTGGGCAAAACAAGACAAGCGGGTTCTCGGTCATAAAAATCTTTGTTTTAGAAAATTAGAGTGCTCGTGTGACATTCAGGGAATAAAGATTGTTCTGAATATCATTTGCCGGGAATACCAGGAGAAAAATAAGTTGCCTACTGCGTTGAAGACTTCAGGCACAAGCAATGAGGTTGCAGCACCTGCTGCATTTACTACTTGTCTGTTTTTATGTAGCATAATTTATCACAATGCAGCATGATGCATTGTCTATGAAGAAAAAAAAGGAGGCAGGAATCTGGAGACAATACATATTTTTTTATTTATTCTTTTTCCTGTCAGGAGTAAATCTTGCTAAAGCATGCTGAAGCCGGTACTATTAGTGCTTACACTATATGAGCAAGGTATATGTCTTAGGGTAATAGATCTTATGGTAACCATCTTGAATTTTTTACCCAAGTTTAAGCTGAGAACACATAGGAGAATACTCTGCGACATAGGGGAAAATTTATCAAGCTGTCTTGATGTAAGAATGTTCTTCTTTGCCCATATCAACCAGTCACAGTTCGGCCTTCTGAAGACCCCCCATACCTGTCATGGATATTCCTCAATACAGCCATGCCCAGCTGCCCTCTTAATGGACTTTCTGTGGATTTACCAACCACATCTGCTAGAAGTTTGTTCCAAGCATCTACTACTCTTTGTAAAGTAATATTTTCTCATGTTGCTCCTGATCTCTTCCCCAACTAACCTCAGATTGTGTCCCCTTTTTTTGTTCGGTTTTTAAAAACACTTCCCTTGTGAACTTTATTTAGCCCTTTAACTTAAAGAAGCACTCCAGCAATTTTTTTTATCCCTGCACGCTGGTGTATATGCTCACCGGCGATGAGCGGTGTCCCTAGAGAAGCATTGGAGAGCCTGACTTCTAGCCTTCAATAGACATGGAGACACAAGAGGGGTCAGAAGAACAGTGACGTGAACGTGTGTGGGAACGGAAAGAAGCCACGCAGTGGGACACCAATCATCGCTGGAGAGTATATATGCCAGCGTGCAGTGGGGGGAGGGATAAAAAAATTTGTGGAGTGCTTCTGTAAAGGTTTTAATCATGTCCTTGAAGTGGAGACTAGCAGGGACCTGACAAGCTTTGGAACAGCAGTAACAGGATCAGTAATATGACACAGTCTGCCCTTTTAATGGCACAGTCCTTTTTGTTAAAGGAGATAGCCGAACAAAACTTAAAAATCTAACACTGGTGGGGTGGGAACATAAGTCATACTCACCCATCCCCATGGCCCCCCTTGCTGGCTTCCTGTAGCTCCCAGTGTAGTGAGTCAGTGACCGAGGCGGGACACCGCTGCACTCACTGGCTGAGTGTGCAGTTCCTGCACACGGGTACTGGGTTATGACAACACAGAAAACAGGACTGACAGTACGCTGGTGGAGATGCGGGTAAGCATGACTTCTTTGTTTCCACCCTGCCAGCACTGGATTTTTAAGTTTTACCAGAGCAGTTAAGGCCTCCATACACAATGGTTAAAAATTGAAAAGAATACATTTTTGTGGTAATTGTTTTTTTCTTCATTATAATAAAACGGTATGGTATAAATGTAGACTATATAAAATTTACTTTTTGGGACTTTCTATAATAATTGAACATCTATTATTTTATTAACACAATTCAAATAGCTCAAATTCAATATAATGTTGTATACATCCATTTTTATATGTATATGAGGAATACATCTAGTAGTTTACACAATTCACCTGTATTACTAGGTTGCTGTATGGATAGTTATAAAGTCTGTAAGGCCATATACACTTTGCAGACAATTTCCCTTTTTTTTTATTTTCCAGTGCATCTAAATAAAAAAATAAAAAACTTGGCAGTCTTAAAATCCTACTATCATGCTGTATTCCTACCACCAGACTACTTAGAGTTTGTATTCTGTAATCATGGAAGCATTATACTTTTTTAGGTGATATAAAAGGTCAAGAGGACCTGTCAGCTTTCCTGACATGTCAGTATTAGAGATGAGCGAACCGGCCGAGGTTCGGGTTCATATGAACCTGAACTATCGGCTTCTGATTCCCGCTGTCTGCCCGCTCCGTGGAGAGGGTGGATACAGCCTGAGAACTGCCTAGAAAACTGGAATACAGCCTATGGCTATGGCTGTATCCCAGTTTTCCAGGCGGTCCTCAAGGTTGTATCCACCCTCTCCACGGAGCGGGCAGACAGCGGGAATCAGAAGCCGAGAGTTCAGGTTCATACGAACCCGAACCTCAGCTGATTCGCTTATCTCTAGTCAGCATGTAAACACTTCCATTTTAGGCTCCGTTCCCACTGAGGAAAGGTAGCGGAATTTCGCGACGGAATTGTCCGCCGCGGAATGCCGTTAGCCTCCCGCTCATAATGGGAGTCTATGGGAGGCGCGCGCTCCTGCCCTGTCCGCGCTGAAGAATGAACATGTTCATTCTTCAGCGCGGACAGGGCAGGAGCGCACGCCTCCCATAGCCTCCCGCTCATAATGGGAGTCTAACGGCATTCCGCGGCGGACAATTCCGTCGCGGAATTCCACTACCTTTCCTCAGTGGGAACGGGGCCTTACATAATATAACAATTCTGGAGCATATTTTTTTTATAACTGCTGTTTCTCTCATATTCCTATTAGAAGTTTATGAATAAATTGACAACTGGGTGGTACTAATTGGGGGGGTGTCTTTACACAGTCTGAAACTATCCAATCATTACTGACAGTGTCAGGTTTTTTAGGGATATATCCGTTTGAGAAGAGGAAATGGTAACACCCAGCTGTCAATTTATTCATGAATTCCTAAGAACAAGTCAAGGAGTCAGGAGAGCCAACAGGTCCTCTCTAACATAAAGAGTACAAGCAACTATCATTGTGTGTATAAGGAAATCTGTCGATCACTGTGTGTGATGGGTGGGGGGTAAGCATGAATTTTTGTCTCTCCCAGGATTCCTATCAGAATTTCCTTTGCTTTTTACTCAGCAGGATGGGTCATTAGTATTAGATTAGATTGGTGAGGGTCTGATTCCCAACACCCTCACTTATCAGCTCTCTGCAATTGCTGCCACTTTTTCTGTCTTTACAAATGCTTCTATACTATACTGTACTTATGAAAGTCCAACAATTTACATAACCCCTGTAACCCCTTTTAAAGCCTGCATAACCCCTGTCCTGCAATTTTATTTGGGTTGTATATACTGTGTATAGAGGATGAGGTAAGTGTGAGTTCAACTGCTAGTGGCTTGCCGAGGTTAACCTATGGAGTGTCTGTACCCTACAGACTAAATATGGTAACCACTTTTGCTGTTGAGAAAGATACTAAGAAAGTATCAGAACGCGTCCAGCTATAAAGAATATTCTCATTCATTCATATTTAGCATGCTACAACTTTTAAAAACTTAAAAAAAAACTTTTAAATTGGCTAACTATATTGCAAGCCATTCAAACTCAGATTTGGCACCAATTCTGACACGAGGTCCCGCGGGCAACATCAACCATTGCGCATGACCGGAGCTCCGATCTGCATTTGAACCAGGGCTGAGCGCGGCACACGCTTCCAGCGGCAGGAGCATCATACCGCACAAGGGACCACCGCTCCGATAGTCCCCAGCTCGCAGGACGGGTGAGAGGTGTCACATACACCATACAAACTTATATCACACCACCACTTGCATGCACGCTAACTTCACAAGCGTGACAGCTAAACTGCTAAAACCCGATCCTGTCTACTTGCCGCAAAGAATTATACATATTGTCGGCTAATTCTCACAGCTAGCCACAGTAGCACGGATCATCGATATTCAAAGGTTTTTTATATGGATGAACTTTGCTGATTAAACAAATACACCGCAGCTACGTCTAAACCATCTGGCCATGATACAATTTATACAGGCAGCTGCAGTGTATATAGTCCGATAATATACTCATTTCTACAAATTGATGAACTTTGATATATAATTGCCGATCTAACCAATACATAGCAGCTACGGCTAAGCCATCTATCTATGATTAACTCAGACTTTGCATATTGCTTGTTTGCTCATTATTACTTATTATTTTATATTACTGCGTATTAGTGTTCATTTCTTGCTCGGATTTGCATATTATTACCCAATTTTACTTACATTTTATATCTGTATATATTTTTGTTATTTCATACTGGTAACATCTGTCAATTCTTATTTTGGAATATTAGGGTCAAATGACTTGTTTTCTTATATATGTTTTTTATATATGATTTTATATCTGATTGTTTGATTATCTAAACTGACCGGTTATGGTACCATAATTTTTAACTCATTATTTTCTACTTATCAAGTAAAGTGTTTTTTACTTCATTTTCCTCTCGGACCATCTCTTGTTTACCAATTACTATTACAATTACCATACCACATTATTTCCAACCAGGGGCGTAGCTAATGTCTCCTGGGCCCTGGTGCGAGAGGCCAACTTGGGCCCCCCCCCCTCCTTTCACGACCAAGTGATGCTATTGTTGTGTGTGTTTGTGTATATATATATATATATATATATATATATATATATATATATATATATATATACACACACACACACAGTGGTGCCTTGGATTATGAGCATAATTCGTTCCAGGACCGTGCTTGTAATCCAAATCCACTCTTAAACCAAAGCAAATTTTCCTATAAGAAATCATGTAAATGCAGACAATTGGTTCCGCACCCCAAATATATTTATTATTCTGTACTGTACAGTAATGGAGAGGATGGGAAACACAAGGGCTGACAGAGACTGCAGGGAGCAGGAAGGAATGAGCAGGACAGATGTGGGTACATACATGCAGCACTCTCTGTCCGGGGAGAGAGAGGTTACAGCTATGGAGAGATTACCCCCCCCCCCCCCACAGTCCTGTCCCCTGATGTAAGCCCCAGCCTGAAGGGGATCTGCTATGATTTGGAAGGTGTTTAGAGTACAGTGCTGTAGACCCCGCTATGCAGGCCATGCCCCTTCTCCACTCGCGCTCCCACCCGATACAGGAAGTTCTTAAACCAAAGCAATGTTCTTAAACCAAGTCACAATTTTGAAAAACTGTGAGCTCTTAAACCAAAACGCTCTTAAACGAAGTTACTCTTAAACCAAGGTACCACTGTATGTATGTATATATATATATATATATACACACACACACACCAAGACAGATATTACCTATTACCGCCATACTGTTACCGACCAAATCCTGTATACTGAGACCAATATTACCAGTAATACCAGTATATAGGGAGGAAACATTACCGCCACACCACAACCACAACCATCACCACCATATTGTTACTGACCAAATCCAGTATACTAAATCACCTCATCCAGTCATATAGAGGTGGCCCCAGCTCTACACAGGTTCTATACACCATATACATTACAGTGCAGATATATCAGGTGACTCACAGGAGACGTCTTTTCTGATCGGAGTTCTTTCCTTTTCATCATCTTCTCCATCCGTCCTGGGCCGTTATGAGAACTTCTCCGAGCCACGAATCCACAGAATCTGCCAGACAGACATATTAGGCTCCACACTCTGACACCATCTCCATCTCTCTACACACTGCACATCTGTACTGTCCCCTTTACACCCTCATTTAGTGGGTAGCCTGACTCTATGTGACCTCCTAATATATGCCCCCTTCTGTGTATTCCCTCTCCCCCTATGTTGCCCCCCCAAATAGATGGCCCCCTCTACCCCCTCCCTTATAGATGGCCCCCTCCACCCCCTCCCTTATAGATGGCCCCCTATACCCCCTCCCTTATAGATGGCCCCCTCTCTCCTCACCCTCCCTTATGGATGGTCCCCTCTCCCCCCACCCTCCCTTATAGATGGCCCCCTCTCCCCCCACCCTCCCTTATAGATGGTCCCCTTCCCCCCCCCTCCCTTATAGATGGTCCCCTTCCCCCCCCCCCTCCCTTATAGATGGTCCCCTTCCCCCCCCCCCCTCCCTCATAGATGGTCCCCTTCCCCCCCCTCCCTTATAGATGGTCCCCTTCCCCCCCCTCCCTTATAGATGGTCCCCTTCCCCCCCCTCCCTTATAGATGGTCCCCTTCCCCCCCTCCCTTATAGATGGTCCCCTTTCCCCCCCTTTATAGATGGTCCCCTTCCTCCCTCCCTTATAGATGGTCCCCTTCCCCCCCCACCCTCATAGATGCCCCCCTCTTTCCCCCCACCCTCATAGATGGCCCCTCTTTCCCCCCACCCTCATAGATGGCCCCTCCTTCCCCCCACCCTCATAGATGGCCCCCTCCTTCCCCCCACCCTCATAGATGGCCCCCTCCTTCCCCCCACCCTCATAGATGGCCCCCTCCTTCCCCCCACCCTCATAGATGGCCCCCCTCTTTCCCCCCACCCTCATAAATTGCCCCCTCTTCCCCCCACCCTCATAGATGCCCCCCTCCTTCTCCCCCACCCTCATAGATGCCCCCCTCCTTCCCCCCCACCCTCATAGATGCCCCCCTCCTTTCCCCCCACCCTCATAGATGCCCCCCTCCTTCTCCCCCACCCTCATAGATGCCCCCCTCCTTCCCCCCCACCCTCATAGATGCCCCCCTCCTTCCCCCCCACCCTCATAGATGGCCCCTCCTTCCCCCCACCCTCATAGATGGCCCCCTCTTTCCCCCCACCCTCATAGATGGCCCCCTCTTTCTCCCCACCCTCATAGATGGCCCCCTCCTTTCCCCCCACCCTCATAGATGTCCCCCTCCTTTCCCCCCACCCTCATAGATGTCCCCCTCCTTTCCCCCCACCCTCATAGATGTCCCCCTCCTTTCCCCCCACCCTCATAGATGTCCCCCTCTTTCCCCCCACCCTCATAGATGCCCCCCTCCTTTCCCCCCACCCTCATAGATGCCCCCCTCCTTTCCCCCCACCCTCATAGATGGCCCCCTCCTTTCCCCCCACCCTCATAGATGGCCCCCTCCTTTCCCCCCACCCTCATAGATGTCCCCCTCCTTTCCCCCCACCCTCATAGATGTCCCCCTCTTTCCCCCCACCCGTACAGGCTGATAAAAAAAACAAAACTTAACTCACCTGACATCGCGCTCCCACGTTGATCCTCACTCCTCCTGGTCTGTCCCCGACTGCTGCGCGGCTGCCGGGGGTGTCGCGTCTTATCCCCGGCAGCGCGCGCATCCCAGAACTCCCTGCGCGCCGGAACCGGAAGTCAGGGCCCAAGGCGCGCAGGGAGTTCTGGGATGCGTGCGCTGCCGGGGGTAAGACGGAGCCCGACTCTTGTGACCGCAAGCAAAACAATGCTTGCGGTCACAAGAGTGATTGATCGGGGGGCCCCGCGGGCCCCCCTTGTGGCGGGCCCGGTCGCGGCGGCGACCCCCGCGACCACGGTGGCTACGCCACTGTTTCCAACCATTCTTTGACTTGTCTTGAGGACCTATACCCTCTTTTACTTCTCATATACTGTATATAGTTGGCTCCATTGCGCCTGCATTATTTAGAATAGTGTGTCAGCAATAAACATTATGAAAGTACCCATTCCTAGAAAATTCAGTATCCTCGAAGCTAGCTGCAGTATAAGCATAAAATGGACAGTACTATCTGGCGGTACAAACCCCCCAAGGTCTAAATTAGCCCAAAAACTGCGAACAATCACAAAACTTTACCAGAAGTATAAAACAAATCTCTCTGAGAAGAAGTTTTCAATTATTTTCTAACATTTTAATAGTGTCTTGCTCTTGCAAGTTATTATCATAGATGACTTCTAGGCTTACTACTATACACTATGGCCTACAGCCAAAGTATATGGGGTAACAACTGCTGCATCCTTTTATTTGTCACACCCCTTTCCTTGTGAGGGAATGTCCATACTTTATTATGGTGGAGAAATGTTTCCATAGATAAAAGATGTCCCTAGTGCTCAGAACCTTATTCTGCCCTGTCCTACTTGAGTTAAAAATACCCATACAAAAAGTTATGTCGGATGGAGTATACACTGTATATGTAGCTGATACTTTTGTTTAGACAACTATGACATTAAACATTCCTTCCATGGTTAGAAAAGGTGTCCGCAATCATCGTCCTTATAGTTTTATCTTGAGGTGTTTCTTCAGTCCTAAATGATAGAAAATTTGAGGCATGTGCTGATAATACGACAGGTTCTCGTAGAAACTCAAGTCCTGATGATAGAAAAAGACATTTAAGATGGGAATTGTACATTTATGTACATTACAGCAATAAAGACCATAAATGAAAGACACTGACCCCCTGCTCATCATCACTGATATCAGCCACCTTTCGGCTACCTGGTTTAACATGGAGAAAAAAAATGTCTCTTAGAAGATTTCATATAATAAGCCATTTAAATAAAAGAAATAAATATGAACATTTTACTGCATGTTTGTTGTATGACATAGTTGTAGAAATAATTGTGGCTTTCAATATACTTATGATATATATATATTAGAGATGAGGGCAACTTGTGCATGCTGGGGTCCGATTGATCAGCATTTAATTACTGGTGGCTGATGAAGTTGGATGCAGCCCTTGGGATTCTTTGAAAACTTGAATACAGCCTATGGCCACGACCACACATCCTCTTTTTTTGGCCGTTCGGTGTCCGTCTCTTTGGACAGCCGTTATTCTGAGGCCAAAAATTGACTTTGTGTGTTCCTGGCCATAGGCTGTATCCACATCCACTGCCAGTGCTGTTTTTGAGCCAAAGCCAGATGTGTATCCAGCTGGAAGTCCTTAAGGCTCTATTATACAAAGCGATTATCTGCTGTATTTGGCCAATTGTTGGCCATTACGGACGAGAATCGATTTGTTTAATAGAAGACAGCGATCAGCTCACTTGCATATTGCATGTTGGCTGATTGTTGTCTTTCAATGTCTTCCAACTTGTTGAAAGTCCAACAATCCAAATAGCATTGATCTGCTGCCATCGCTCCATGTAATAGGATCAGCGGCAGCAGACCGCCACTATCTTCTATGGGCTGCCCGGACAATTTAACAATCGCCTGGGCAGCCCCCACAGCTCTCCGTGCCCCCTTACTGCTCTTACCGGCTCTCTGTTGGCGTGTGTAATAGTGCAGGCAGCAAACGGGGAATGAGAAGCAAGCAAGCGCTGACCTGACAGGTTGGCTCTCGCTTGTTTCTGCTGATCGTCCCGAGTAATAGGGGCTTTAGTTTAGTCAAACAGACTAGATTTTAAAGTAAATGTATGCTCACCAAAAAAAAAACCTCCCTCCTTTTCCCAAAACATTGGTACCATTGGATTGCTGAGAGTAAATCCTTCCCAGTCGTGTAACTTAAACTCTGCCTGGTGTCTTGGTTGGGGTGAGCAGCGTTGTCAATGAGGTATGGCCCAGGGCGTCTGTGCCCTAGGCCTGCAACACCTCTCCTTTTTCCTCCTGCCCCCCCTTGTCTTTAGTTCTGCCCCCTGGCTGCATTGCTTCTATTCAGCCCTGATATAATACTGTGCATGCACCAGAGCAATCAGAGATGGCACAAGCACACATGCTTCTTGTTCTAGGTTATCAATAGAGATGAGCGAACCTCGAGCATGCTGGAGTCCAGCCGAACCAGATTGTTCGACATTTGATTAGCCGGGGCTGCTGAAGTTGGATAAAGCTCTAAGGTTGTCTGGAAAACATGGAAACAGCCAATGACTATATCCATGTTTTCCAGATAGCCTTAGGGTTTTATCCAACAGCCGCCACCGCTAATCAAATGCCGAACGATTGGGTTCGGATGGACTCGAGCATGCTTGAGGTTCGCTCATGTCTAGTTATCATGTCTTGTGAGCCTAACGCGTCTGCACCAGCATTCAGGAACTGTCATTTGTCCAATGGAAGTGCTACGAAAAATGACCTCAAAGTGGAGGCCACACCTCTCACAGCACTTACGCTGCACAAATGATGGATCATGGTAGCCTAGAACAAGAAGCTTGGTCTCTGACGATGGCTCTGTAGCCTGCACAGTATTATAACCTGAGCTGAATAGAAGAAGTACATCCAGGGGTTCGGAACTAAAGATGAGGAAAATAGGAGGAAAAAGGGAGGAGACGCGTTGCAAGCGTAAGGCATGAATGCACTAGGCCACGCCCCATTGACGCTCATGAGTAAAAGGGCGTTTTACATCCAACCATGGCACTGGGTGGATTTTGAGTCACACCACTGGGAAGGATTTACTGTCAGTAATCAAACAGTGCCATTGGTTTGGGGGGAAGGAATTGGTGAGTACTTTTCCGCTTTAAGAGCAAGTTCACACAGAGCAAAATCAGCGGAATCTCACCTGCCACCTGTTTCAATGGAACGGCTCGCGTGCCTCCGCTCAAAGAATTGACATGTCAATTTGACACTGAGGCAAGCAGGATTCTGCCGTGGAGCTCTTTCTGCCACAGAATCCCGTCTGCCTTAGTGTCAAACAGTCTCTCTATGGGGCTCCCACGCCTCTGCTTCTTCCGATCGCCGCTCAAAGAATTGACAAGTCAATTCTTTGAGCGGAGGAAGCAGAGACGCGCAAGCAATCCCATTGAAACAGATGGCAGACGGGATTCCATCATTTTTGCTCAGTGTGAACTGGCCCTAAAGGAAAAATTGTGTTGCAATTTTGGCAACGAAAAATTTTTTTGTACCCCAATAAAAAAACAGTTATGGTTTACATGGCTCATGGATGTGGCCTAAATTTTTAAACAAATATATCAATACTAAAGCCAGTAAATGGCTTAAGTGTGTGCTGAAAAGCTAATAACAGGCACTTGACTAATCTTCGGGCTTTATGAAGGTACAATCCTGTCCTTTTAATACATTTGGTGCAATTCACTTTTTTCAGCCTGGCATAGGAAATGCTAATTTTTAAAAATATGCCCCTATAAAAGTGCTTACACCATGGGTCTCACAACATAATACAGTATCACACTAATTTCATAAAGTCTCCCTGTCATTTTGAAAAAACATTTTTTTGATCTTTCAGGGTCTGGGTGTCCAGATTCCCACCAATCATTAAATGAATGTCACACTGTGATCTCTATTTCGTTGCAGGTGCAAGATGGAAAAAATGGAAAAGACACCAAGCGGAGGAGGGAAGTACTTACGTGTGCCCTTCTCCCATATCTATCTAACAATTAATGGGTGTCTGAACACCCAGACAAGAAGGGGGAGATTTATTCCTCACAGACTCTTTGGAAAATTAAAGCTGGAATCTGATTGGTTGCTAGGGGCAACTGAGCCAGTTTCACTTTACACCATATTTGATAAATCTCCCCCCAAGTGATCAAAACCTTTGACATGTGGGACAGAGACAGCTCACAATGCAATTTTCACATGCACAACTATAAGCTACACTGGCGTCTCTAAGGCTATAGCAATATAACTAGTAGCTCTTGTATTGATTTTAATGTTTTACAGAATTCAAATAATAAAATGTACATTGACCAATATTCCTTAATTTTTGAATGGACTTCTACCCTGGATGGCCGGGCCCATGAACTGTCTGGTGAAGCCCCAGAGGTGTGAGAAGCCCAGTGCTACTTTCTATAAAAAGAAGATCAGGACTCACGTAAATTGATAATTATCTTTATAAAGACCATGAGTAAAAGAATAATGGAACCACTGATGATCATCACCAAGGTGTTCCTTTCTAGAACGTCTGGGGTGACTGATGTCAGGATGTGTTGTAGAGGGATAAGATACTCAGGTCCGGTATCCTTGTCTTTTTGATCTGTCTCAGGCTCTTCTGTTCCGAATGGGAAATCATCTGCATTAGAAAGAAGAAGGCAACACTATAAGGAACTATCAGACAGTCATCACTCTGTTCAGTCCCATGGACATACCCGTATCACATTTCAGAGCAACAATAAAAAAGCTTTTTTTTACAATAAAGGTATAGATAGACTAACAGCTTACAGCAATGTATCCATGTAAGAAGTGTGGGACATCCTTTCTAGCTAGCAGATTCCCTTTAACATTAATAACAAACCTAATTTAGAGATAAGGCACTGTCAGAGGTGTCTGGCATCTGCTTACCTACCTTTCCCTTTTTTTCTATAGCTGCTACACATTGGTGTGCAGGCTTTACTGTCTTTCTACCCTAGTACACAATCCATGTGATTGTATGTGCTTTCCACCCTCTCTACAGCTTTATGAGCTGTCCTCCATGGATTCTCTTCCTGCTGTCCAGACTTTGAACTGGCCTTTAACATCTTCGCTGTTGCTATCTCTACCACTTTACCAGTCTTTCTGAGGAACATAGCTAGTCTGTATCTTAGCATCAGCTAAATAGTATAAAATTACTAATGAAGATAATTTAGTAAGTTTCTTCATTTTGCTACCAGAAAACAAATATATATAAAAAAAAAAGTACAAAGCTGCACATAGCCTTTTTATAAAATGCCCATGCTACTCTTTCTTGAAAATGAGTCTCTGAATTGTAAGGGGCAATGTTCCCTCTAAATAATGCAATATACAACAGCATTAGATAAATATTAATATTCAGTATTCTATTAATAAGTTAGACAGCAGACAAATATACAGGAGCACAATTCCCTTCATGGAAACTACCACCCTAATATACAAATACCTATTGCCAAGTCTGGGTAAAAACATTTACATTCAGTGACTCAAAGGTGACATTTTCTCTGATCGGAGGTGATCATTTTCAGTCTCTTCTCCACCTGGGTCAGGCTGCCATGAAGACTTCTTCTAGTCACATTATACAGAGTTTGCTGCCCAGATGTATTTGGATCCTTATTAGCTCCTACTATTCTCACACACTATGCCCTGCCTCCTGAACTCAATGACTATGCCACTGTGACCTCTAGAAGGGATTGTCTGAAGTACTGTGTACCCGAAAATAAGACAGTGCCTTATATTAATTTTTAATCAAAAACAGGCACTATGTCTTATTTTCAGGGTATATTTCATTTCTCTCCCCCCGGCCGGGGTTTGCGGCAGCGTGCGGAGAACATGGGGGTCCACGGCCCAGGCTGTGAAGGTCCACAAGAGGATTAGCTTAGTTGCGTGTAGCAACGAGCAGCCTTACTTTGGGGGGGGGGGGGGTGCTCTAGTTTATTTTCATTGGCATGCCTTACTTTAGGGTAGTTGGGGTGTCTTATTTTTGTGGAAACATGGTATCTAAAACAAATGTACAGACTTATCATTATAAAATAAATAAATTGCTATACTTACTTTTTTTGATCCCCCCCTGTGTCCAGTGCTGCATCTCCAGTCCTTCTTGTAAGCCCAAAGCAGCAGCACACAGGTAAGAGGATAAAACAGGTAAGTATGGTGTATTTACATAGTTAATTCTGCCACTGTACCCCATTAAGAAATGTAATGATGCCATATACCCCTTACTAAACTAAGCCAATGCTCTTGATAAGCTGGTATGGTATGGACCACCTTGCTCCTAACAAACTGTGCCCCCTTATGGCCTGTGTCACCATGTCCCTAATGAACTATACCAGTGTTTCTCAACCTTTTCAAGTCAAGTACCCTTGTGTGATAAGATGCTTCATCTGCGTACCCCCAAGGTACCCCAATTAGAAACATTTCCTTGACAAGGCCAAGATCACACTGCTGCTATATGCTCTGTATAAAGTCTCTGTTAGCAAATGATTCCCAGATCAGATCCTCCCATAACAATGTGACAAGTAATAATGCCCCCTGTAACCATTTTTAACCCCCTCTTTGCAATAATAACTGCGCCTGTGGCCAGTAATAATGCCCACCCAGTAGCTAGATGCAATGCTTCCTGTACCCAGACATACCCCCTTTAGACAGAAAGGCCCCCAGTAGCAGGTATCCATCTTGCAGCCAGATGTGCCCCCCAGGTATGACACATACAACAAAGTACCCGCACTGCAGCCAGATAAGTCCCTTGTTGCCCGGTATGCCCTCCAGTCACATTTGCCCCTTACTGCTAGGTATGTCCCTTCCAGTCAGATATGTCCCATGGAGCCAAATTTGCCTTTTGCCATAGGATATGTCCCCTGCAGCCAGATGTTCACCTAGCCAGGTATGTCCCCTGCAACCACCCTGCATGTCCCCTGGAGTGAGATATGCCCCTTGCAGCCAGGTAAGTCCCCATGTAGCCAGCTACCTCCTCCTTGCTAATAAATAAATGTCCCCTTGCAGCCATATTCATCCTCCTTGTAGCCGGACACATGTCCCATTACAGCCATATACCCTCCCCCCTTTGCAGCCAGACACCTTCCCCCTGTAGCCAGATACAAATCCCCATGGGGCCCTATATCTCACCCCCTGTAGCCAGATACAAATCCCCATGGGGCCCTATATCTCACCCCCTGTAGCCAGATAAATGTCCCTTTACAGCCATAACAACCCAGCTGTCATTGAGGACCAATCAGTGAGGCTCCTGAGGCCATGCGCCCTCTCTCCTGTACAGAACGCTGGTGAGCTGCTGAATGATAGCAATGTCCCGGCAGCAAAAGCAAAAGATTTTTTGTTTTGGTTTGTTTTTTTTTGGCACCTTTCACATACCCCTTCAACTTGCCATGTATGTTGAGTAAACAGAAAAAATACCTCCAACACCAAAACACATGGATTGTGGGGCGCAGGTCCTACTCTCTCCATTCCTCTGCAGGTAGAATTGGCAATTCTACCTGCAGAGGAATGGAGAGAGTAGGACCTGCGCCCCACAATCCGTGTGTTTTGGTGTTGGAGGTATTTTTTCTGTTTGTTCCTTTTGGATATCGGGAGTGGCTGCGGTCCAGGATCTATATGTTTAAGAGTGTTGTGCCTCCATACTTGCACAACCTCACCAGGTGAGGGTTGCCTTGCACCCCCTAGCCCTTCTTATATGTTATCCCTCTGATCTTCGCTATGGAGCGCTGTCACCCTTTGTTTTGTCTATGTATGTTGAGTGATTCAGACCCCCCCCCCCCCCCCCCCCCACACACACACACACACACACACACACTCCTTATTAGTTTATTCCATGAACTCATGAGCACTAATGTCCTTTGTTGCCCATAGCAACCAATCACAGCTGAGCACTTATCACTGATTGTAAGCGTGATACATAAACAACAGCAGCAGTTATGATGACATCACAAGTACAAGGCTCATGATGTCACACATGGTGCGGAATATACAGCTGTAGCTGAGGCTTCTGCTGTTAGTTACAGGTTGGCAGCGTGAAGAATACGTGTCCAGGTAGGGAGCTCTTCACTGAGGCCTTGTTCACATATGCATACCTCCCAACTTTTGCAAAGAGCAAAGAGGGACATGTGCGCCACGGTCCCCATAGCCACGCCCCCATAGCGACCTTCTATAGCCACGCCCCATAGCAACCCTCCATAGCCACGCCCCCATAGCAACCCTCCATAGCCACGCTCCTACAGTCACCACATGCTGCTGACTGAATAGTGCCCTATACAGTATCCAATCCCCCCAAAAATGCCCTATATAGTATCCAATCCCCCATTATAGTGCCCCACATAGTATCCAATACCCCCAATAGTGCCACACAAAGTATCCAATCCCCCACATAGTGCCCCACATAGTAGCCAATCCCCCATATAGTGCCCCACATAGTATCCAATGCCCCCATATAGTGCCCCACATAGTAGCCAATCCCCATATAGTGCCCCACATAGTAGCCAGTCCCCCATATAGTGCCCCACATAGTATCCAATACCCCCAATAGTGCCACACAAAGTATCCAATCCCCCACATAGTGCCCCACATAGTAGCCAATCCCCCATATAGTGCCCCACATAGTATCCAATGCCCCCATATAGTGCCCCACATAGTAGCCAATCCCCCCATATAGCGCCCCACATAGTAGCCAATCCCCATATAGTGCCCCACATAGTAGCCAGTCCCCCATATAGTGCCCACATAGTAGCCAATGCCCCATATAGTGCCCCACATAGTAGCCAATCCACCCATATAGTGCCCCACATAGTAGCCAATGCCCCCATATAGTGCCCCACATAGTAGCCAATGCCCCCATATAGTGCCCCACATAGTAGCCAATCCCCCATATAGTGCCCCACATAGTAGCCAATGCCCCCATATAGTGCCCCACATAGTAGCCAATGCCCCATATATGCCCCACATAGTAGCCAATGCCCCCATATAGTGCCCCACATAGTAGCCAATCCACCCATATAGTGCCCCACATAGTAGCCAATGCCCCCATATAGTGCCCCACATAGTAGCCAATCCCCCATATAGTGCCTCACATAGTAGCCAATGCCCCCATATAGTGCCCCACATAGTAGCCAATGCCCCCATATATGCCCCACATAGTAGCCAATGCCCCCATATAGTGCCCCACATATTATCCAATCCCCCATATACTGCCCACATAGTAGCCAATCCCCCATATAGTGCCCACATAGTAGCCAATGCCCCATATAGTCCCCACATAGTAGCCAATGCCCCTATATAGTGCCCACATATTATCCAATCCCCCCATATAGCGCCCCAAATAGTAGCCAATCCCCCCATATAGTAGCCAATCCCCCATATAGCGCCCCACATAGTAGCCAATCCCCCCATTTGTGTGGCCCCACCGAAAAAAACAATAAACCAGTAAATCACCTGTCCGCCGGTACCAGCAGCTCCTCTCCCGGCAGAGGGCGCACACCCGTCATCCTCCTGGGCGGGCAGCGGGGTATACAGACACTGACTGTGCCGGAAGTAATTCATGACAGAGGCTACAGGTCACTTCCTGCACAGTCAGTGTCTGTATACCCCCCTGCCCGCCCCGGAGGATGACGGGAGTGCGCGCTCTGTCGGGAGAGGAGCTGCTGGGACCGGCGGACAGGTGAGTTACTGGTTTATTGTTTTTTTTGGTGGGGCCACATATAATGCGGGACACTGGGTGCCGTTCTGGGACCACGGGACAGTTGGGAGGTATGCATATGGAGCTAAAATGAGTTTAGTAAACAACCAATCTGGGCACACATGTGAACATGGCCTCAGGGTAGCTTCACACGTACCGTATCGCAATCGATTTTCTGCTGCGGATCTGCAGCAGATTTGACTAAATGAATGAACACAGCATCAAATCCGCACTGTAAAATCTGCTGCGGATCCGCAGCAGATTGGATGGTGCAGGTTGAATGCTGTGTTCATTCATTTAGTCAAATCTGCTGTACATCTGCTGCAGATCCGCAGCAGAAAATCCATTGCGATACGGTATGTGTGAAGCTACCCTTAAAGGGGTTTCCAAGGAAAGTTGAGTTACGGTCTATACACAGCATTGTCCATCATTCCCTGGAAGACCCTTTTAAAATGGCTGCTCTTATGTAGACAGCCGCCTCTCTGTTGTATGTCTGCTGTGTGGTAGGTTGTATATTAGATTGTAAGCTCCTGCGGGGAGCAGGGCCTCTACACATGTAGCTGGTGTTACCATGAAATGCTTTGTCGTGTTCATGTTAACACTGGCGACATCTGTATGGTACATTGCAGTGCAAGCTCTTAGGAGTGGGGTATTGTAGTGTACATTAGATTATAAGCTCTTCAGGGCAGACATGTAGTCATGTACTAAATATAAGCCTGTAAGCTCTTAAGAGGAGGGCCTGTGTTACTCTGTGAGTTCTTAGGAGTGGGGTATTGTAATGTATATTAGAGTGTAAGCTCTGTGGGCAGGACATGTACTGGATATTAGAGTGTAAGCTCTGTGAGCAAGACATGTACTGTATATTAGATTGTAAGCTCTGTGGGCAGGACATGTACTGTATATTAGAGTGTAAGCTCTGTGGGCAGGACATGTACTGTATATTAGATTGTAAGCTCTGTGGGCAGGACATGTACTGTATATTAGAGTGTAAGCTCTGTGGGCAGGACATGTACTGTATATTAGATTGTAAGCTCTGTGGGCAGGACATGTACTGTATATTAGAGTGTAAGCTCTGTGGGCAGGACATGTACTGTATTTTAGAGTGTAAGCTCTGTGGGCAGGACATGTACTGTATATTAGAGTGTAAGCTCTGTGGGCAGGACATGTACTGTATATTAGAGTGTAAGCTCTGTGGGCAGGACATGTACTGTATATTAGAGTGTAAGCTCTGTGGGCAGGACATGTACTGTATATTAGAGTGTAAGCTCTGTGGGCAGGACATGTACTGTATATTAGAGTGTAAGCTCTGTGGGCAGGACATGTACTGTATTTTAGAGTGTAAGCTCTGTGGGCAGGACATGTATTGTCTATTTGATTGTAAACTCTGTGAGCAGGACATGTATTGTGAATATTAGCTTGTAAACTCTTAAGTGCAGGTCTCCTGAACTATATAGATTGTAAGCTGTTAGGAGCAGGACATGTTTTGTATATAAGATTGATGTATATGTAATAATAATAGTTATTTCTATAGATACAACATATTGTGCAGCATTAATGTCTCTCTCTTTTGTTACAGGGTGGAGTCTCTTCATCCTATATGATCTACACAGTTGTATGCAGCAGGCCATTCGTGATCCAGGGAGATCAGATCCGATCGCCACTTATGGGGTCAGGAAGGAATTATTTTCCCCCCTGAGGTAGAAGTCTCCGGGGGGTTTCTTCGCCTTCCTCTGGATCTTTAGGTCCGGTGACTTTCAGACCAGGATAATAGTGGACGGGTGGGAATGACTGCGGCACGTTTTGTAGTCTCCACCAGACCTGACCTGGGAGTCACCGGATCTACTATTCAAGAGACGGTAATATTTCATTACAATGTTGCATATTGAATAAAGAATTTGAATTTATGTTGGTGTTCCTTCGTTTTTGTCTACATTTATATTTACTATATTGACCAAGATCAGAGAGATCGCTGCCTCTCGGCTTCAGAATAACTACAATAAACTGGATTTAGATTATTATTATTATTATTATTATTATTATTATTATTAATAATAATAATAATAATAATAATAATAATAGGGCTATTTTTAAGGTTTTTAGGGTTTTTATGTATGAATATACTCATGTACAGATTGGGGCTATGTTCACAAAATGTATATTTTGGTAAAAGTATGGCCGTTGTTACAATCGGCAACAACAGCCATACTTTGTATGAAAACATACGTTGCCTTGCCTTCTATGGGATCCCGGCCGGAGCGTATACACATAGTATACGCTCCGGCCTGGATCTCTCGTGGCGCCACAGAAAACGACATGTCAGTTTTCTGCGGCCGCTATTCAGTGAATAGCAGACGCAGAAAACCCTGTCAGTGCATGCTCCATAGTGTAGAGTGGGAAGTTCTGATGCGCCCACATCAGAACTCTGCGGCCCTAAAGATCATCCGGCCGATACTGCATTACCGGACGGATAATCTTTTTAGTCCGGTCTCTTACGTTGTGTGAACATAACCTTATACTATTTTTTAAAAAACAACACCTATAATATGAGAAAACCATAAGACTACACACAGGTGGTTACGTGGTTCACAGGTCTTGTGGTGGGCATACCTGCGTATACCCAAGCAGAGCTATTGGTGTGTTAAATTCAAGAGGATGTACCTGGTGGTACATCATGTTTAAGAATAAAAGGGAAAAAGGGGGGGGGGGGGATAAAATACTGCAAGAGATGAGCGAATAGTGAAATATTAGCTAATTCGAAATTTTAATTGAAATTGAAATTCAAATCCAATTATAGTCTATGGGAGAAAACTACATGGGAACTCCTCTGTACGAAACATCCATATATCTAACAGAGGTTATTTAAAAAAAAAATTACTATCGTACTGATATTAAATACTACATGATTGATATTCCAGATTACAGGACTCATTCCAGACTATCAGACTGATACGCCAGACTACAGGAGTCATATTCCAGACCCCATTGGACTGATATTCCAGACTACAGGGCTGATATTCCAGACTATCGGACTGATATTACAGACTATAGGATATATATTTCAGACTACAGGACTGATATTCCAGACTACAGGACTGATATTCCAGACTATCGGACTGATATTACAGACTACAGGACTGATATTCCAGACTACAGGACTCATATTCCAGAATACAGGACTGATATTCCAAACTATCAAACTGATATTCCAGACTACAGGACTGATATTCCAGACTACCGGACTGATATTCCAGACTATCGGACTGATATTCCAGACTACAGGACTCATATTCCAGACTATCGGACTGATAATACAAACTACAGGGCTGATATTCCAGACTATCGGAATGATATATTAGACTACAGGACTCAAATCTGTCTAATCGAAATGCCAGCATGCAATGAAACAATGAGACACTGAGAGAGCACTCTAGACAGTACAGTGAGTGAGCTGAAAATGGCGTCCAGAACACTTAGAAGCCAATGAGACCCCTACACCTCAGCAATGACGCTTCTGACACTTCTATGTGCTCTGCAATGAATGGCAAAAACGCGCTCGAACTTCAACTCAAACTCGAACGAACAGTAAAATGTTGGGTTCGGTTTGAGTTCGAGAAAATCGATATGTTCGACTCGAACCTAACTTTTCTCAAACAGTTCGATCAACACCACTCCTGAGGCTGTGTGCCTGCTCTCCTTCCGTTCTCCAGCAGCATCACCAAGCCCCCATGTCACCAGGTGGGTAGAGTCAGGAGTGGCGATGATTGGAATCAGGACATGATGGCAATGTTGTGGCGCTAAAATGAAGTTTTTACTTTTTTTTACACCTCCCACGTACCCCCTCAACCGGTGCTTCATACCCCCTAAGGAACATGTACCTCAGGTTGAGAAACGCTGAACTATACTACCATGTCCTCACCTGTCCCAGCTCTTGCCTGTTTAGGTCTGACAGCTTTACATGCAGGAGTGCTACTTGCGCTAGCACCACAGAGCAGTCGCTATCTGGCAGGACGGGGAGCAGAGTGCTGTTTTTGTTCCTGTGATTGCTGAGATTTTAATTTGGATGCTGATACAATTGAATAGACAGAGAGCCGCAAGCTTCTTCTGGAAGTTCCCCGAATCAGCGTTTATTTTAACAGCTAATTTGGGAAAAGCACTTAGGCTGCAGATTTAGCATGTGAAGATGGGAGCCTGTGGATTCCGCTAGGTTATTGCAATTGTTGCAATCCCAATTGCTATGACACTGTGCCTAGTCACCTCTAGTGCCTTATGTCCCATTTACTGGTAGAGTACAGCTCCAGAGCCATCTATAATATGGAGCCCTTAAAAATATACTCCAGCCAGTTCCTGTCTATAATATTATAAACCATCAATAACATGCATAAAGAAATTCTACAAAGGGGTATAGTCACTCATTCTGTACCTTTATCTACCAATAGTTTCTCTTTGCTACTTGACTTTTCACCAGTGGGGCCTATTGCTGTGCAGTTTAGATGGACTTGTGTTCCAGGAGTCATTGGAATGGTGAAGTTTGCAGGTTCTGACTTAGAAACAACCTTCTCGTGTTGTATATGGTCATTTATGAAAAGCTGATACCGAATAGGCAGAGGTCCAGATTTAGAGAAGCAAGTAATATGCATCACAGTGTTGCCAAGGACATTGTAGTGTATGGCCGGTTTTGACAGAAAACCTGTAACAAAAAATATAATGTGTGGTTATAAAGCAGAGCTGGAAAACTGGAGTCCTTGTAGGTATAACAAGCACAATTTACAATACTGTTCTACATTAAATTGAGTCTTTTAATAGGATAGTCAATCCTAACCTGCTGATAGATTCCCTTTAAAATCACTGTCAAAAGCATCATCTATAAGTGTGTGTATGTATATATCATATATCGGTGACAAGCTGCATATTTTGCAGATTTGTAATTTTTACTATTTAGTAACTGTCCAGAGCCGGAGAGGTTTTCTTTGGGGATTTATTAGTACTCTGGACAGTTCCAGTCTCTGACAGAGGTGGCAGCAGAGAGCACTGTCTCACACTGGAAAGAACCCACCACTTACTGCAGGACATACAGCAGCTGATAAGTACTGGAAGACTGAAGATTTTTAAATAGAAGTAAATTACAAATCTATATAACTTTCTGAAACCAGTTGATTTGAAAGAAAAAAAGATTTTCACTGGACAACCCCTTTAAATTTATAAAATCTCATCTACGTTCTGAACTCTTTTTAACACAGAAACTGACCTGCGACATAGATGCTAAACTATAGGGGTGAATTTCTGGTGAAACCACATAAAATTCCTTAGGTAACACATGAATTTAACTGTGGACTAGTGATGAGTGAACTGGCTGAAGACTGGGCTGAACTCGAACCCTCTGCATTTGACTCCCAGTGGCTGGAGAAGTTGGATCATCTCTAGGGCTGCCAGGAAAACATGGATACAGCCTATGGCCTATGGCTGTATTATCCATGTTTTACGGGACTTCCTAGAGCTGCATCCCACTACTCCAGCCACTGGGAGTCAAATGCAGAGGGTTCAAGCTCAGCCCAGTGTTCAGCCAGTTCGCTCATCATTACTTTGGACACAGTTTGACACAGATTTTTAGTAGACTAAGGGGGAGATTTATCAAACATGGTGTAAAGTGAAACTGGCTCAGTTGCCCTTAGCAACCAATCAGATTCCACCTTTCATTCCTCACAGACTCTTTGGAAAATGAAAGGTGGAATCTGATTGGTTGCTAGGGGCAACTGAGCCAGTTTCACTTTACACCATGTTTGATAAATCTCCCCCTATGTCTTTGACTTTTGGTAGTCATCTTTTATCACAACCTTTACTACAATCTCATATGATACTGTACTATACTGTTCCGTAAAACACTTATCTGGGAAAAGCAGGCGGCAGAGCTCGTATGCGCACCCGGGCCTCTATAGGCCATGAGCCCCAGCCTAGCCTGTGCCAGTTCTAATGACTAAGCTTCATAACATAGGACATATCTTTTTAATATCATTCTCTACACTTTCAATGTGTTAATTATCCATCTAAAAATAGCAAAACAGCAGTGAAAGATACAAACCAAAGACCAATACAAACCAAATTTTAGTCATGTTTATTACTAGAGATGAGTAAAGCAGCTTTTATTTGCTTTGTATGAAGCTTAACTGATCGGCGTTTGAATCCCGAAGGCTGGCGGCTCCGTAAATACAGACCGCGGACCGCCTGGAAAACATGGATACAGCTAGAGCTGTATAAAGCAAAACGAAGCTGCTTCGCACATCTCTATTTAATACATAGGAACAATGGCCCTGCACCAGCTTTAGCCACAGTCTAGGGAACAGTGGTTATTTAATACATGTAGAGCATCATATTTTCGGGGAGAAGCTGATTTTTATTTTCATAACTGACCATTATATACAATAGAAAAAATTATAAGTAAATAGTTTTCATCTTGTGCCTTTCCTGTCTTTGTTCACTTTTAGCACAACAGGGAGGACTCTCTATATATTATATACTGAGGATTTAAAAAATCACACGTACAGGATCTGCAGCAGATCTGCAGCAGATTTGATGGCCCAGAGTTACTTTGCATTGAATCTGTAACTTCAAATCTGCGCCATCAAATCTGCTGCAGATCCTGTACGTGTGAACGCAACCTGAAGCAAACCATTACAGCACTTTCATTATCCTGACCTGTTTACACCTGACAGAAAGAGTTTATTGATCCATGGTTCATACATTGAATTCTCACCCACTCATCAGCATGGTGCCTCAAAAATCTGAATTAGGCCAATCGCGGCTGAGCGGCTGATGACGCGGCCACATCATCAGCTGCTCAGCCGCGATTGGCTGAGCACAGTTATGCTCAGCCAATCGCGGCTGAGCTTCGGATGACGCTGCAGAGGGCGGCCGGCACTCGGGAAGATCCGCCGGCCTCCCGAAGAAGACGTCACTGTTGAGGATCGGAGACCGTGGACAACACGAGATGCGGTGAGTATAATGCACCACACTTCCGGGTCTAGCGTGGGTGGGGGGAAACACGGGGAAGGGGGCCATGCACATACATAACATACATTACAAAGTTGTATAACTTTGTAATGTGTGTTATTCTGTGAATAATTTTTTATCGCCGGACAACCCCTTTAATAAAGTGTATATGTAAGTGCATATGTGTGTGTCAGTGTGTATACAAACATGTAGATGAATATAAATAAAATACAATAAAATAATCCTTACCCTGTGGTTTTGCAATAGACTTATGGACCTCTGTAGGACTTCCTGATAAAGAAGGTGTAAATTATTAGTGATCTCTGATACAACTGTAAAACAGTCTGGAATACTATAGTACGACATTTCTTTAAAGGCAAACTCTAGTCAATTATTAAAAACCCCACTTTAATAATCCCCATGTACCTTTGATATATCCAGGGGTGTAACTAGAAATGGCTAAACCCCATAGCAAACTTTTGATTGCCCCCCGCCCTTTCCCGCGTGACCACAAACCTGTCAAGTGTAGTCATAAGATTTGCAGTTAACAGTTAAAGGGGCATTTGCGGCATTTGCAGCATTTGACCTGCTTGGTCACCAGGTGCTGCAAATGATGAGGGCTCAGGGGGCCCAGTGTATTGCAGGAGTGGGCCCCCGATGAGACGGGCCCCGTAGTAGTCGCCTTGGCTCCTACGGTAATAGTTACACCCCAGCATATATCCAACTGTGCTTACAGAGCATGAAAAAATGCCCTCTCCCCTGGGCGGGGACCAGAAATGGCTGGGTCCCATAGCAAACTTTTGATTGGGCCCCCCTTTTTTCCCGACTTACCCTAAGCTGTCCACCTGGTGCTGCAAATGATAACATCTCAGGGGCCCAATGTATTGAAGGAGTAGGCAATGGGGCCCCCCTAATGTGGTGGGCTCCATAGCAGCGGCTATGGCTGCTATAGTGGTAGTTACCCCCCTGCCTCTCCCCCTGCTTGATTGACAGTTGGAAGCTGAGTCATAAGCAGGGTCAGGTATGGAAGGGAGAATAAGGAGGTGTTACAGGACTCTTTGGGGGACTCATTGTAGTCCTCTATAGTTGACCTTGGCCCTGAAATATGGCTTAAAGGTAGCATGCCCACACATTTTACCACCTTAGTACAGCATATTGCTCGTATATGCCTTTATTTACTAACCATAGGGTGCGACTTGTTATGTGCAGGGAACTACAATGCAGCTTCATTCAAGTCAATAAATATAAGATCATACAGGGAATAAGGGGCTCAACAACATCCCCATTCCTACAAACATCAGGGCTATGTAATTGTGAGATCCGCAATGGAAAAAGAATGCAATGGGCAAGGCAGTAGAGAGCAACAGACACTCCCTTTGTGTCCAGCTCTTACAGCCATATTAGATGGCTCGATCACTATACTAAATGAGCACAGATCTAGCAGCTTACTAAGCCTATTGAGTCCCGTCGCATCCAGTGATTGGCTGAGCGGCTTGTCACTTCAAAAAATGGCTTTGAAGTTGCACTGCGGAGAGAAGACAGAAAGATACCTAGGAGCGTGGAGAAGTGATGTATAACTTACTGTGTGGGTCTTAACCCCTTAACGACCGCGGGCGTAAATGAACGCCCCCGAAGTCCATGCCTTAACGCAAACGGGCGTACATTTACGCTCGCGGTTTCCCCAATCGCTGTGTGTACACATACAGCGATCGGGGGAAGATGGCCTGCTATAATGTATAGCAGGCCATCATAGCTGGTCAGCCTACTACAAGGAGCAATGCGCACCCAGCTGCTGCTGATTTTAGGTCAGGACCAAAAGACATGATCAGTGAATGATCGGCTGATCTTTGTCTTTATTAACAAAGAGCGATGATCTACCGAATCGGCCGGATTTGTCAGATTATGGTTTTGTGTAATAGGGTCCTTAGAGCCTTTAGGACACCAGCTGGATTACAATGAATCATTTTCCATCAGAGGCTCCCAGACCAACTCGGTGTGAAATTACAATACATAAACGTGTTAACCATGAAACTGGCTCTTACCCTGAGATAAAGCATGGGTAGTTATGTGGTCTGCAGGGGGTGCAGTTGGTTTGTTGGCATCAGTGGCAGCTGCAAGCAAGAAGAAAAAGACATAAGGCTCAATATCAGCACTAGAGATGAGCCTACTGAACCAAACTTTTGGCAAAGTTCAAAACAAGTTCAGGAAGATGGCAGCTGCACATCTAAACCACAAAATATGAAGATTTTCTCACCGGTGTTATTCTCTGGTGTCTCAAGCCACCTCCTACCCATCCAATCAATCAATCACTGACTAAGATGGGACAGCACCGTGGCCAGTGATTGGCTGAGTGGGCTGTCATTCTATAGATAAGAGTGATAGTCAGCTCAGCCAATCACTGAACAAGCTCTTGTTTCTAGAGTGACAGGCTGCTCAGCCGATTTTGGTGCCTGCAGGGATTGGGCACTGGGGGGTTGTGGACAGGTAAGTATAGATGAGCAAGTTCTTTTTAACCGCAGTAAAACAGCTAAACGCTTGTTTAGCTGGTTTAGTGTGGTTCGTTTAAAGTTTGCTTTGGACGAACCCAAACTTTAATCGGTGAACTGGCCAAACCAAACTTTTGAAAAGATGGCTCATCTCTAATCAGCACCAGACAAAATCTTGGCACTGGATACTTCCCATCTATAGAAAAGCATACAATCTCCCCATAGCCTGATGTTCCTACTAGGCTGCCACTGATCAGACACTGTAGCCATAAAAAGCTGTGGATTACTATGCACTACTCCTGCAGCAGTCTATTCAATCTATGGTGGGCTAACCCAGTCAAGTTTCGCCCTCTATAAGGCAAAACAATTTCATTTTATTTTTGAATCCTAATTACATGGTCAAAAATATGTCAACCATGGAACTGCCTCTTACCATGAGATGGAACATGGGTAATATGGTCTGTGCTGACATGGGATGCAGATGTTGGGTTGGCATTAGTGGGAGCTGCAAAGCAAGAGGGAAAAGACATAAGAGCCAACATCAACACCAGACAAAATCTTGGTACTGGACCCTTCCCATCTATAGAAGTGTATACAATGTCCCAACAGCCTATTAGGCTGCCACTGATCAGATGCTGGCATCACAGAAAGCCCATTAATAGCCTCTCTTCTCGTCAATCATCCTGGCAGAGCGCGCTGACAGGCAGAGAGACGTGACTAGTCACGGGTAGCTCCCTGCCTCTCTCCCGACCTTGTGCGGCAGAATAAAAGTACTTTTTCTCCTTACTTGGAACGGTCCGAAACTGCCGAGGTTCGGGTTCGTATGAACCCGAACGCTCAGCATCAGATTCCTGCTGTCTGCCCGCTCTGTGCAGCGGGTGGATACAGCGGGAGGACCGCCTGGAAAACTGGGATACAGCCTATGGCTATGGCTGTATCCCAGTTTTCCAGGCGGTCCTCCCGCTGGATCCGCCCGCTCCACGGAGAGGGCAGACAGCGGGAATCATTGCAGAGCGTTCGGGTTTGTATGAACCCGCACCGTACTGGTATGTTCCGCAATCTATACTATGATTCTGGAAACCATATCAGCACAATCGCGCGGACTGGTTCCCTCTAATGTAGTCATCTTTTATTTTGCAAACTGGAAAAAAAATAATATAATACAGGTGTAAAGGTCCCCATAAACCTTCAATAACTGTCTTGGAAAACATGGATACAGCCTATGGCTGTATCCATGTTCTCCAGACATCCCTGAGACTGCATCCAACCCCTTCTGCCACCTGTATTCAAATGCCTGTACATGCTTGAGTTGCGCTCATCTTTACATCAGAGATAAGCACTGACACTGAAACTGGAATGTGCAAGACAGCAAGGTGTAAGAGACTCTCCCATTTCAAGGCTATGTTCACACTACGTAAAAGTATGGCCGTTGTTGCCATCGGCAACAATGGCCGTACTTTGTGCGGGGTGGAACAATGCCTTACTTTCTATGGGATCCCGGCCGGAGCGTATACACATAGCATACGCTCCGGCCGGGATCCCATGCGAACCCACAAATAACTAACATGTCAGTTTTCTGAGGCCGCAATTTACTAAATAGCTGCCACTGAAAGACCTTTCAGTTCACACAATGAAGTGAGCGGCTCCGGCCGCTTTCTTCATTGTGTGCTATGTGAAGTTCTGATGCGGGCATGAGCTGATGCGCCCGCATCGGAACACTGTTGTACTAATGGCAGATTTGTGACTTGGATGAAATCTGTGGCAGCCATAATTATATCCACTAAAAATACCAAGAATATAAAAGTGTAGGTCAGTAGAAGATAGGTGTGACCCTGCTATAACTGAATAGAGAAGAAAGTACATGAATATGGGCTAACCCTGTGATGTTCCACCATCTATAAGACAAAACCATTTCATGTTAATTATGACTAAGAATTACATGGTCAAAAAATGCCAGCTATGGAACTGGCTCTTACCTTGAGGTGGAACATGGGTTGGCAAGTGTTTTGTGGTTAAGGAGGGGGGAACAGATGTTGGGTTTGCATCAGTGGCAGCTGAAAGCAAGAGTAAATATACATTAGGCCAATGTCTGAAACAAATATAGGATATTGAATTAACAAGAAACAGGGAACATAAGACCATGGGGGGGGGGGGGGGTATTAACCAATGCTTTCACCAGAAAACCAGCAAAACAGGAGAAAAGTGGGGGTTTTTAGCAAATAATTTATTGTTCAAAAATTTGCAACAGTTTTACACAAAAACTTACACAAAAACCATTAATAAAGTCCCTCATGTGTATAAAAGAAGAAATGTGATACAAGTAGGGCATCACGTAAGAGCCATTACCATTTACCTCTTATTGAGGGCTCCTGAGACACAAGAACTGTGATAAACTCTTATACTGACATTCTGAGCGGAGCTGAATAGGTTTGTAGTCTAGCGTGCTTTTAGGACAGTACTTTGGGTGTCGTGTCATATCAGCCTATTGGGGCACATACATCCTCTATCTTTGCATATACCATAATATAGTGGGAAGACCATCATATTATCGGCAGGGTTAATGTGAAACACTATTACCTGCCAACACAGAGAACTTTAAGAGAGTATAAATTGCTTATGTGGCTTAATATTACTAAATTCGAGTCTTGATGACTAAATAAACTTCTACATTCATTTACATATATTTTTGACACTGTTAATGACAAGGCGAAATAGGCAAAAATAACAAGAAAAAAGTTTACAGTTTTAAGTCACTTAAACTCTGTGTGTTCGGACCACCACCAAATGCCAGGACAAGCTGGGGGAGAGACATAGCTGTGCATTTCACTCCCTGGCTCGCTGCAATCTTTCTCCCTTAGAGCATAATGGCCAGTTCTTCTCGAGATCTCTTCGAACCATGAAGTAAAGGACACAGTGATCGGTGCAGTCTAAACACAAAGACCTCGACTGATCAACATCTCTGTGACATACGAAAAGTTTTGTTCAATGGCAGAGGAACTTTTAAACTTTCTGGAGAAACCTAAACCACCAACTTCTCCATCACTAAGGATTCCTCTTTGAGGTCCTTGGGCACCAAAGTTTTGTCAACCGCAGCATTACAAGACGATAAAGCCATGATATTTTCTTATCTATTTCATATTTATCTCCCAGAGAATTCCCAGCATGTAAAAGAACCCCCCTGTGCATTACCTACCATCTCCCAGAGGGCCGGCCACCTGCCCTCTATGCTACGTACACAATACATTTTCTTCCTCTCCGTTTGGAAAAAGAAAAAATGAAGTCCGTCCTTTCACTATTTGGCCGATCATCAGAGCAATGACGGCTGTTGGTGCATTATTCTAGTTTAGGTGGACTAATTGGCCTTAGGATGTGTCTATAATTGAAAAGTTCATTGAATTTAATAGTAAAAACGGTGAAAGGACGGTGAAAAAAGAAAAATGAAAAATACATCCGCTGTTTGCAAAGATGTTAGAAAATAATTGTTGCAATCATTATTTTGACGTCCACGCAAACAATGTCAGTAATTTAATACACTGTGCGCATTGGATGGCCGTCGTTCCATTAACTTCAATGCATTGCATTGAAATCACTTAAATCGCAGCAATAATGGACTGTTTTTTAAATGTATTGTGAACATAGCCCTAGATGGCCTGATATTCCTCAAAATTCCTCAAAATGATGACTATGCCCCAAGAGAACATTATATAAAAAGAGAGGGTAAACAATGCAGATGGACTTACCGATGACATAGGCTGCGAGCAATATGAAATGCACCCTCATGGCTCCGACCTGTGGAAGATGTGGGGAGCCTTTGGCTCTTTATGAGATCTAGCATTCTGACACAAGCACCACCACTAGTGACCTCACCCAAGAGCTGTTTCCCCATATGCTGTGTATAGATAAGAGGCAATATTGCTATCAGCTGGAATTGCTCTGGCCTGTATGTGTAAACCAGGTCAACAGAAAAAGAAGAAGTCACAGAGGCCTTATTATGTGATCTGCCCTGCTAATGGATACCAGAAATGATACCTTCCGCCATTTAACGGAAGAGTAAGTTACAAACAATAGATAGCGTTACAGAAGGAGCTTATACTGCACCATGCAAAAGTAGATTGCTGGATATTGTGGCAAAACTGCAGTGTTTGCTGATTTATTGTGGTTTGTTGCAATTATGCAAATAGCAAAAACTCTTGTTCGTTCATCAATAGGCTGGTTTCATATACCATGTATTGTATTGCTTTTTTCCCCCCCTTCAAACCAGATGTTAAAAATCTATAGAGAAAAATAAAATGTATATAAAAGGGGCAGAGCCTGACAGCTACTGAAGAAAGATGTATGATTCTGGGACTTGTGCAAGGTTTTATCCCCTTGCAGATCTCCCCAATCCTATAAAGCCTTGGCCCTTGTTGAGGTCATGTGACTGACACCCAGACCACAACTTAGGTGCTTGGTGCGCACCACAGACTTTTACCTCCTACACCAGCTTCCCCCCAGCTTCACAGTACTACCATGAGCACCCTCCGAGGACACCACTCATCTCCATGAGCTCTTCCAACCAGCAGCTGCCTCTTTACCTGCCCTTTGAGGCTGACCGTCACTATTTGTAGCACCTAGCCTGTAATGCTCCCGCTTCTTTTGTGATGTCATTATGATGACACTTGAGAAAACCGTGAAACATGTGGGATGCTTTTCCCTCCAAACCCCAATACAGACCTTTTGTGTAGTGTACAGACCCCAATACAGGGCTTTTGTGTAGTGTCATCAGCCCATTTCCAAAGGCCCCCATTGTGACACATCTAATAAAATGAAGCTTGAATTAAAAATTCCTTTATAATAAGCTGATTATTGGCGGATTATCACTCTGTGTAATAGAAAGAACGATCAGCAGATTAAATGATCGGCTAATCGTTTCTTTAGGTCGAGACCTAAAATCATTGGGCATGCATCGCTATGTGTCATAGCGATGTGCGGCCAAATGCTGATGATTGTAATATAAAATAATAAAGTGTTAACTTCTCTTACCACATTCCCTGGTGCCCTCTGGTCTTTCCCGATGTCCTCGGGGGCCTTCCCTTGCCAGCTCCACCTTCAACTCCCTATTGCTCCGTCTCTGCACTGACAGGCCGTGGCTGCCCAGCCAATCACTGGCCGAGACAGGCTGCGGCCAGTGATTGGCTAAGCAGCTGGTGTCCTGTCAGTGCAAAGAGCGGAACAGCAGGCAGAGCTGCAGACAGTGAGGAAGGCCAGAGGACACATGGTAAGGTAAGTTAATACTTAATTATTTTACACTAAAGGCAAAGGCATAGACATTGTAACGATGTCTGTGCAGCCCTTGCTGCCCGATAGTCGGCCCGTGTAATTGCCCAGTGAACAAGCACCGATCTAGCAGATCGGTACTCGTTTACAGTTTATGATCAGGCCGTCTAATAGGACCCTTTTAGTTTCCAAGGTCCACATCAAGGCATGGGAGATAGAAATTAATTTGAATTCAAATCTTGTTTACAACATGCTGCAGGGTCGTTTAGTGATGTCATAAGCCAGCTTCCAAGGGCCCCATTGATAAAATGCAATTTGGATTTAAATCTTGTTTATAATAAGGATAACCCCTTGAAGACCAAGCCCAAAACGACCCAGTGGACCGCGCAAATTTTCATTTTTGTGTTTTCGTTTTTTCCTCCTCCCATTCTAAGAGCTCTAGCACTTTCAGTTTTCTATCTACAAGCCATGTAAGGGCTTGTTTTTTTACAGGAGTAGTTGAACTGTGTAATGGCGTCTTTCATTCTACCATAACATGTATGACGGAACCCCAAAAATATCATTAATGAAGATATAAATTGGTGAAATCGTAAAAAAGAATGCAATATGGTAAAGTTTGGGGGGTTCCTGTGTCTACGTAATGCACTATATGGTAAAAGCGACATGATACTATTACTCTATAGGTCAGTCCAAACACAACCATTTTTTCTTATTAAATCCTTTTTTTTTTCAATTCATTATTAATAAAGTGGCCCTATTGTGACGCTTATAAAGGTTTTAGTTTTTCACCTACAGGGCTGTATGGGGTGTCATTTTTTGTGCTACGATCTCTTGTTTTTATTAATACCATATTTGTGTAGATCGGACGTTTTGATAACTTTTTAATACATTATATATATATATATATATATATATATATATATAATGTAACAAAAAATCAGTAATCCTAGTGCTATTCTCCCTCTTTTCGTTTACGCTGTCGCAATGACGATTGTTATATTTTTATAGATCGGACAATTATGCACGCTATGGTATATAATATGTTTATTTTTTTATATTTTTTATTTATATAATGGGAAAGGGGGTGATTTTAACTTTTATTGGGGGAGGGGCTTTGACACTTTAAGGCCCATTAGTAATGTCATGGCCCAGCTCCTTTAGGCCTTATTTTGACATGTAGTAGAATGCAGTTTGAATTCAAATCTTGTAAACAACAAGTTGGGGCTTTTTTTGTAATGCCATGGGCAGCTTCCAAGGGCCCTGATCATAATGCACCTAATAAAATGCTATTTGAATTCAAATCTCATTTATAAGCCAGGAGCCCTTGTGGAATTTCATAAACCAGATTCCAAGGGCTCCATTATAACGTGTGTGATAGAATCCTGTTTACAACATTCCATCCCATAAATGTGTTTAACCATGGATTTAGCTCTTACCATGAGATGGAACATGGGTAGGTATAATGTGGTCTGTGCTGACATGGGAAGCAGATGTTGGGTTGGCATCAGTGGGAGCTGCAAGCAAGAAGAAAAAGACATAAGAGCCAACATCAGCACCAGACGGTTCTTATTAGGCTGCCACCGACCAGATGCTAGTGCCACAACTGGCTCTTACCATGAGATGAAACATGGGTAATGTGGTATGTGCTGCCATGGAATGCAGATGTTGGGTTGGCATCAGTGGCAGCTGCAAGCAAGAAGAAAAAGACATAAGAGCCAACATCAGCACCAGACGGTTCTTATTAGGCTGCCACCGACCAGATGCTAGTGCCATAACTGGCTCTTACCATGAGATAAAACATGGGTAGTTATGCGGTCTTTGCTACCATGGAATGCAGATGTTGGGTTGGCATTAGTGGCAGCTGCAAGCAAGAAGAAAAAAAACATAAGAGTCAATATCAGCACCAGAAAAAGTCTTAGTACTGCTTACTTCCCATCTTTAGATCCACATATACAATCTCCACAAAGCCTGATGCTTCTATTAGGCTGCCACTGTCCATATGACAGCACCACACAAAGCTGTGGGTGACTATGCACTACTCCTGCAGCAGATGTGATATTAAATGGCTGCCACTCAAATGTAAACATAGTCATGCCCAGTCTGCCAAGGCGAGGCTAACTTCACAACCGCCATTTAAAAAAACAAAAAAACAAAAAAACTATTTGTGGTGATAAAAGGGTTTTTCCAGGTAAAAACACAGACTGATGAGCTATTTACAGGATATATCATCAGTCAGTCTCGATACCTGGTACTTGTGCCAAACAGCACTGGCGCCTTCACGACAAAGTGAACAGATTGTCTCCATCCACTGTGCAGTGGTGGCAACGAGTACATGCAGCTCAAGAGAATAGGAGCTAAGCTGAAGTTACAGGACGCAACCACTGCACAATGAATGGAGGCAAACTCCGCTCACTGTATAGTGCAGGTGCCAAACAGCTGATTGTCACAGGTGCAGGTGTCTGCACCCCACCGCTCAGTGACTGGTGGATCCTGTGGATATGGGTATGGTGTCTTTTTGAGAAACTTCTCAAAAATGTGAAGTGGATGCTGGGCTTTACCTACTGCTGTGGCCCCATCATTCTGAGGAATTAGCAGGGGTCCCAGCAGCCAAGCTTTCATTAGTCTTATCCTAACAATATACCAAGTCCCCAGTGAGCCCTTTTCTTGCTGTTTATTAATCAGAAAAACCTATCCTGGGACTCTAAGGGCCACTAGCGTTTAAACAGTTTGATCCTTACTTTTCCTGTGAGTAAAGGGAACAATAGGTTGAGTAGTATCCTTTCCCTCAAAAGATTTTTTTTTATTTCACTATATGACAACTAGAGACTATTATATAGTTATTATATACACCTGTATGTCATTAGATAATCAACATACAGTAAAATAATTCACTTTAATAAGACCGTGTGTGATCCCTATTTTAATTGGATAGTCTCCTTTTCCAAACATAAACCATCATATAACCATCATCAGCATAAGAACCAGGTATAAAGTGTGGGATTAGCACATGTGCAATGGGCAAGGCAGCAGAGAACAAGATATGCTCACATACTGCACTGTTATGGGCTAAACCAGTGACATTTTAGGGTCTATAAGGCAAAATCATTTAATTTTATTTTTTACTTAAAATTACATGGTCAAAAAAATACCAACTATGGAACTGGCTCTTACCTTGAGATGCAACATGGGTGGTCAAATGGCCAGTACTGGCATGGGATGCAGATGTTGGGTTGGCATTAGTTGCACCTACAAGCAAGAGGAAAAAGAGACATGAGTATACATCAGCACCAGATAAAAACCTTGGTTCTGGATACTTCCCATCTTCAGTTGTGCATAGACTCATGGACTACTGGAACATTAGGCTGCCACTAACTAGAGATGAGCGAACCGGGTTCTAGTCGATCCGAACCCGAACGTTCGGCATTTGATTAGCTGGGGCTGCTGAACTTGGATAAAGCTCTAAGGTTGTCTGGAAAACATTGATACAGCCAATGACTATATTTATGTTTTCCACATAGCCTTAGGGCTTTATCCAACTTCAGCAGCCACCGCTAATCAAATGCCGAAAGTTCGGGTTTGGATCGACTCGAGCATGCTCCAGGTTTGCTCATCTCTAATGCTAACCCAGGGGGTGGCAGTTATTAGCAAGGGCAGGTGTTACTGTGCTACTGCAGCACTTGTCATGGGGATCGGAGTGCTATATGCCTTCCCTGGGCACACAATTGCCACTTTTGCAACCATTTTTTTTTTACCATAAAACATATACATGGGTGTAGAGGGACCACAGAGTCAGGGCAGTTTGTAGGGCATTTTGGCAACAGGGCGAATTTTGATAAAAGCAGCCCCCCCCCCCCCCAAGCCCCAACCGGGCCTCACTCGCCCTGGTGAAGAAGGGGGGTTTTATCAAGATTGTGGTTACTAGGAAGAAGCAGTGTGTGTATAACAGAATAGAACGGTGCAGCACCAGATAATGTTCTACTGAATACAAAAACATCATTCAGGGACTTACAGGTGACATCTTCTTTGATCTAAGGGTCACTATTTTTTTTCTCTCCATTCGGCCCAGACCATCATGACAACTTTTTGCAGCAACAATTTGTTTCTTCAGTGCCCCATATACTAATAATGTCCCCCTGCACTGCCCCACATGTACTAATAATGTCCCCCTGCATTGCCCTACATATACTTATAATAATGTCCCCCTGCCTTGTTGAGAAAGGTTGAAATCCAGGGCGGCCCTGAGGACATCAGTGGGGGCTAGAGGGATAAAGAGTGGTGCTCTGAGCTCTGTGGGGACCGGGGTCAGGGGTTGGCGGTCCGGGGGGGCTTGGAGGGGTGGAGCGCATGGGGGCTGGTGCAGTTGAGTGCCCCCACTAGCTGTCATCCCCCGTGCATTTGCACACCTGCTCGGTCCTAGAAATGGCCCTGCACAGAGTCCAGGATAATCTGAAACAGCATAACAGTTTACTAAAGTTTCTTAAAGTGTCATTTCAATTTTTTTTTTTTTTTTGCAGAAATCAATAGTACAGGCTATTTTAAGAAACTTTGTAATTGGGTTTATTGGGTAAATATATTTGCCATTATCTGCACATAAAGAGCCTTTTCCCAGCCCCCCCCCCCTCCTCTCTCTCATCCACTGCTCATTATCAGGAAATCTCGACTCTTTTACACAGTCGGTCCCTGTCTGTTCTGTGGAGAAGGGAGTGGGGAGGAGGGAGATTAGTGGGAGCAGAGAGCAGAAAACAAAGGATTACACAGTGGGAGCTGTATGAAAGTGGTATTCAGAGGTTAGAGAGGTCAGTGCTGACTGTCAGAGGAGATAGCCAGTGATGTAGCTGTCCTGTTTTAGTGCCGTATCGCCCTCCACCCCTCCCTTCTCCATAGAGAACAATGAAGACAGACGGAAGAGCTTCAAACTGCTTTTTCATGATAAAAATGCATTTTTCAGCTAATAAACCCAATTATAAAGTTTATTAAAATCGCCTGTACTATTGATTTCTGCAAAAAAAAAAAAAATTAAACGACAGTGACACTTTAAAAGTAGAAAACACAGTGATAACAGTTCCTTTGTTAGAAAAGTAGCGGGCTGAGAAGTAGAAGGCTGGCTGAGATCCTTTTTTAATACTTTGGAATACTTGAATTCACTGCTTTTAACAGGTACAGTGGTACCTTGGTTTAAGAGTAACTTGGTTTAAGAGCGTTGTGGTTTAAGAGCTCACAGTTTTTCAAAATTGTGACTTGGTTTAAGAGCATTGCTTTGGTTTAAGAGCTCCCTATACTGGGTGGGAGCGCGAGTGGAGGAGGGGCATGGTCTGCATAGCGGGGTCTACAGCACTGTACTCTGACCCAGGAAGTCTCCCTCACCTTCCAATCATAGCAGATCCACTTCAGGCTGGGGCTTACATCAGGGGACAGGACTGTGGAGGTAATCTCCTCATAGCTGTAACCCCTCTCTCCCCGGACAGAGAGTGCTGCTATACAGTGCCCGAATCTGCCCTGCTCATTCCATCATGCTCCCTGCAGTCTCTGCCAGCCCTTGTGTTTCCCATCCTCTCCATTACTGTCCAGTAACTTATAATATGACATATTCTACTGTTTCTGATGTTTGTTTCATATTTTTAACATGTTATTCAGAATAATAAATTATTATTTTTGGGGTGCGGAACCAATTGTCTGAATTTCTATAATTTGCTTTGGTTTAAGAGTGGATTTGCATTACAAGCACGGTGTCGGAACAAATTATGCTCGTAATCCAAGGCACCACTGTATATTGAATGAGCATAACTTTTATGGGTTTGAATAAATGGTCTTTTAGAGGAGGATATAAGTGAGACTTGACTTGAGAGACAATGGGCTACTTTAAGGGGGGACCTATACAGACACTAAGTTTTCAGCTGAAGGGCTCTAACCACTTTGTGTCAGTGGCAATATACCTGAGAGAAATACCTGTATCCACGAAGATGACAACCGCCTATTGCTGATTGAGAGCACTGAGTGAAACAATCCAAGAACACAGGTCCCATTAAAGGGTAAGCTAGTTGTTGGAGTTCACAGCAACTTGAAAGAGTAAATGTGCCACTCACCCGATTGTAGCAAAAATAGCAATGTCTTCTTTATTGAAAAACTCAACAGGTTACATGGTGCAGACAAGAAAAGAAAAGGCTGTTGTTGTTGTTGTTGGAGTTCTCCTTTAGGTCATAGCAGAGTAAAGCAGAGTCATTCAGCTTTAACTGCTCTTTCCATAACTGCTGACAGGTTGTAGCTCCTAAAGAATGTTGCTGGGCTTTTAGAAGAGAGAGACTGTCCAGGATAGCCCTTCAGCTTAGATAATTGTTCCTCCCCTCTTTGTAGCCACACAGAGGTTTAGTAGCTTACCCATAGCTAGTGCAGGAACACTTGAGAAACAGAATAGGATCAGCATACACTACAGTTAGTCCAGTGGCTAACTGTAAAGAACTCTATTTCTATGGCTCTATTTTAGTGCCAGACTACACACATACAGAACAGTAATGGCACATTGGTTCTGGGACCTTATATGTGCACTACTCCTGCAACAAAATGTGTCTTCAGGCTGCCCTACCTCCTCTAGCTGTCAATCACTCTGGAGGAAGCCTGGAGATACAGCAGCAGTGGAGCAGGACGGGAGAGCCCGAGAGGGATGCTGGATCACACAGTAGTGCAGAAGGTAAGTATGCAGAGCTTGTGATCTAGAAACTGACAGTATGGATAGATATATATCGGTACTTTCAGTTTTATTTTGTTATAGGCCGCACATCTGTTTTACTGCTCCTCAGCTGAGATCGATTATCGGCCATAGGAGCGTCTCTAGCATTCCTCCTGGACAATAAATGGCCTGTGCAAAAGGCCCTTTAGAAAGAACCAGTAAGAGTCACTAGCATTTAGGGGACTATTCCACGGAGCGATGTCGCTCCGTGGAATAAAGACAATGATCAGCCGATGATTGTGTCATCAGCTGATCGTTTATTTACGTGCAAACCTAAAATCATCGGGCACCGAGCGTGCATCGCTATGTGGAATAGCGGTGTGTGGCGGGCGACTGACAATTTAAAAACATCATACTTTACCTATCAAGGCTGGAGGTCTTCTCCTGCGCTCCTTCTCCTGGTCCCGCGCACAGCAGCAGCTTCGGAGCTTCGAAGCTGCTGCTCTGCACGGGACCGGGAGGAAGAAGGAGCGCAGGAGAAGACCTCCAGCCTGGATAGGTAATGTATGATGTTTAAACAAGGCCTACAAGGACATCGGTAACAATGTCCCTGCAGCCCTGACTAAACGATTATCGGGCCGTGTAATAGGCCCAGTAAACGAGCAACGATCTAGCCGATCAGCGCTAGTTTACATTGTTGATCGGGCCCTCCTCGGCCTTTGGAATAGGACCCTTAGGTAGTATAAACCTTACTGTTCATGTAAGCACAGGGAACAATTGGGTAAACAGCACCCCTAAATGGAATCTGCTTTTATTTTACTAATTGAAAAATAGAGAATATTATTAATCATATACTTATGACATGTCAAAAGTATGTTTAGACCCATACCGATCGTTAAAAAAAGAGCAGGCAGAGTACCGCTCTGAAGCACAATCCACTCCCTGCTTTGTGTCAGTAAAAAGAGTAGGACTCCATAGACTTACATTAGGAGTCCGAGTAATTACGTGACACAGAACGACGCTTAGCGTGGTCTTCTTTCGCCTTGATCTCACGGCTGGTATGGGTCTGAACATTTAGGCCAATAAAAACATTTGACATGTATCTATGACATGTTGAAAGTTTTTTTTATGATGACAGGTACACTTTACCATAGAATATTTTACTTTATATAAGATAGTGTGTGATCCCAGTTTGAGTGGGATACTTCCCCTTTGCCGTACCCGTCCCACCCTAGAAACATTGGTAACATTAAAATTAGGTATAGATTATGTGGGTTTAGCACTGGCAAAAAATAGCAATGGGCGAGACATTTCCCAGCCGGGCACGTGCAGTCTTGAGAGTCAACAGAATACCCCCAAGGTTACAATGAGCCACTCCTAGTCCAACTCAATGTGAGGCCAGAACTACTATTACTGAACAGAGAAGGTAGTGAGGTGCTCTGCGCTAACCCTGTCATGTTTAGGCATCTATAAGACATTCATAATTACATGGTCAGAAATTTGCCGACTATGGAACTGGCTCTTACCCTGAGATGGAACATGGCTAGGCAAGTGTTCTGTGCTGAAGAGGGGAGCAGATGTTGGGTTAGCCTTGGTGGCAGCTGAAAGGTAGAGTAAAAATACATTAGGCCAACGTCTGAAACAGATAAAATCAGGGCACATGTCACTGGCTATTAAAGAGGTTGTCCAGCAAAAATCTTTTTCTTTCAAATAAACTGGTTTCAGAAAGTTATATAGATTTGTAATTTACTTCTTTTTAAAAATGTCAAGTCTTCCCATACTTATCAGCTGCTGTTTGTCCTGCAAGAAATGTTTTCTTTTCAGTCTGACACAGTGCTCTCTGCTGACATCTCTGTCCCACACAAGAACTGTCCAGAGCAGGAAAGGTTTTCTATGGGGATTTGCTGCTGCTCTGGACAGTTCCTGTCAGGGACAGAGATGTCAGCAGAAAGCAGTGTGTCATTCAGGACATACAGCACCTGATAAGTATGGTAAGACTTTTAAATAGAAGTAAATTTACAAATATATATAACTTTCTGATACCAGCTGATTTAATAGAAAAAGATTCTTAGTGGACAACCCCTTTAAACGTGGAAGGGGGCTAAGAGATATTTAGGTAATCCAGCTTTATGCTTATCAAAAAAAAAAAAAAAAAGGGTGGAGTAGAGGGCCCATATTTATCTGGAACCAGTTTAGTATACAGGATAATCAATGAACAAGCAGCAGGGAAACAGAACTGAGAGGTGTGCGCCTCTCAAAAATCTGACGTGGACCCCCCCCCCTATCCTCCTTTCTACCCTGCTGCAACCCCTTGCCATGAAATGATACCCCCACCATGTGTATAAAAGAAGAAATGTGACACAATTAGGGCATCACACAAAGGAGCCATTCACCCCTTCTTGGGGGCTCCTGAGACATGGAAAATGAACTGTGATACACCCCTATACTGATATTCTGAGCAGAGCTGAACAGGTTGCAGGTTTCTGGATTCTTATCTGTCCAGTGTGTGTTCAGGACAGTACTTTGTGTATTGTGTCTTATCAGCCCATTGGGGCACTTGCATCCTCAATCTTTGCATATACCATAATATAATGGGGAGACCATCATATCATCAACAGGACAGTGTCCACTTTATGTGAAACAATATTGCCTGCCTGCCATCACAAAGAAATTTTTTATAAATTGTGTTTTAATATTATAGTCTAATTCTCATTGACTAAATAAACGTTTGCAGTGAGTTATAAAAAACTGAAATTCTAGGCAAAAGTTTTCATCAGTTGAAGTCTGGGTCCTCCGACCACCGCTGACTGTTAGAACGAGCCAGGAGAGGCACATAGCTGTGCATTTCACTCCCTGGTTCGCTATGGTCTTTGTCTAGTTGCCGAATGATAGCCCTATAGACTTATAATGGAGCATGTCTCGTGCAACTGGTCCCGAGCCATGGAATTAAAGGGGTTATCCAGTGCTACAAAAACATGGCCACTTTTAGAGACAACACGATTCTTGTCTCCAGTTCAGGTGCGGTTTGCAATTAAAGGGGTTATCCAGCGCTACAAAAACATGGCCACTTTTCCCCCTACTGTTGTCTCCAGTTCAGGTACGGTTTGCAATTAAGCTCCATTTACTTCAATGGAACTGAGTTTCAAAACCCCACCCAAACTGGAGACAACAGTAGGGGGAAAGTGGCCGCGTTTTTGTAGCGCTGGATAAGCTAGACCTCCACTGATCAACATCTCTGTGACATTTCAAAAGTTTTATTAAATGGCAGAAGAACTTTAAGCTTCCTGGAAGTCCAAACCACCAACTTCTCCATGACCAAATGATCCGCTCTGAGGTAATTAGGCCACAACAGTCTGGAACCAGAGCATTGCAACATAACAATCCATCATATTTTCTTATCTATTTCACATTTATCTCCCAAAGAATTCCCAGCATGTAAGAGAACCTTCCAGTGCATTACCTACCATCTCACAGAGGGCCGGCTATCTGTCCTCTAGAGCCTCATATTCCTCAAGTATATCTACAGCAAAAATATGACTATTCCACAAAAGACCATTGAATAAAAAGAGAAAACAATGCAGATGGACTTACCGATGACACACGCTGTGAGCATTATAAAATGCACCCTCATGGCTCCGACCTGTGGAAGATGTGAGGAGCCCTTTGCTCTTTATGAGGTCCAGCATTCTGACACAAGCACCGCCACTAGTGACCTCACCCAAGAGCTGCTTTCCCTCATGGTAGTGAAAGATAAGAGGCAATATTGCTATCAACTTGAATTGCTCTGATGTTTGTGTAAACCAGGTCAGTTATAATTTCCTCCAATCATCAAAAAATAAGTAACAAATAACATTTAAAGGGTATCTGTCCGCTGCAGTTTATGTTCTAAACTGCTGACGCTATTATATCTCTGTTAGATCAAGGCGACACATGGTGCCTTTCGTCTGTGCTTCCAGAATGTAGAAAAATGCTTTTATTCTATAGGAGAGAGTCAAAGAGAGAGAGAGAGAGAGAAAGAAAGAGAGAGAGAAGAACACCCTACCACACTTTTATAAGTGTACTCATTGTATATAGTGATAGCAGCTTTCTGAGTAACTCATAGATCTAAAAATCAGACTCTCCTCCAAGTCAAACAACATGGTATCCCTGAGGATATTGTTTATGATAGGGGGGGGGGGTCCATTTTGAGTCACATTTTTGGAGGTCTCTTTGCCATGCTTTGGGTATTACCTTGTCAGTTTCCTCTTCCTTCCATCTGGAATCTATAGTCTGGCTGTCTGCCTTGTAGTATAGATGCCATATACATGGTGGGACTGTCTTAAGCCCCTTGTGGTAATACTGAAGTTCGGGTATGAAAATACAGAGATGAAAGCTTTTAGGTGACTTCCCCATTTTGGCGCAGGTTTGCATCACCAGTCATAAAATTGACCTTCTTACAAGTACTGTAGAAGCGTTAATCCAGTTTTCTTCCACCTTCTTTCAGGTAGTTAGTCATGTGATCCTAACATATTTTTTTAATCACCATCCAGATATGTGTGGTGAGTCCTAGCTGTACCTTGTGGGTCTGGTATAGGGGGAAAAAAAAAACCTTTTCCACGCAAATCAGTCCATGTAATTCCTTTAAGATGTGCCTTATTGCAAATAGAGCATCGTCCAGACATTGGAGCCCCTCAGACTCTACTGACAATTTCAGATTTCAAGTCTCTCTACTTTTAGTCCTATTTTTCCTTGGCATACGCCAGGCCTCTAACCAGAGAGAGAACATACCTACACATACATGTAGGCCACATCTGGGTAGCTGGATGTTCTGGACATGCATATGATAACGGCTATGGCTCATGGTTGCTCTAACATTCATGAGCATATCCTGTATAAGGTCTGCATGTTCTTAAAGCGACTCTGTACCCACAATCTGCCCCCCCCCCAAACCACTTGTACCTTCGGATAGCTGCTTTTAATTCAAGATCTGTCCTGGGGTCTGTTCGGCAGGTGATGCAGTTATTGTCCTAAAAACTACTTTTAAACTTGCAGCCCCGTGCCGACCGTTCGGGGCTTAGAATATCTGTGCCCTAACTGCGTCCCTCCTCCCCACCCTCTTCATCATTAGGAATGCCCCTAGAACACTTTCTCCTGTCTGAACATTGTACAGGTGCCTTAACGATCAAGCCCATGTTCAGTATTCACACAGGTGGTGAATAGGAAACAATCTGCCTGGAGCATTCCTAATGATGAAGAGGGTGGGGAGGAGAGACAGAGAGGGTGTGCCAGCCTAATGCATACACAATCTAAGCCCCCCACCGGTTTAAAAGTAGTTTTTTAGGACAATAACTGCATCACCTGCTGAACGGATCCCAGGATAGATCTTGGATTAAAAGCAGGTTGGTACAGAGTTGCTTTAACTTCTCAACAATAACTTCCCATCTCGACAGAAGCTAGAAACCACCACAAAATCATGACATTTCTCATCGACAAGCCATCCTTCCCTCCTATCTATTATCAACTTGCAGCAGCTGGCAGCTGTTGTACTATGGATCCCAGCCAGGCTAAAATATATACAGTACCTTCTCTTACATGTGTAAATTTTCCTATTGTTCATATTATTTATTTCAATTTTACTTTCTATTAGGCACACAGGATACGATAACTTACAGACTTATTAAAATAATTAGCCGCGCATCTCCCCGTATAATATGTGATGTGCGGCTGATGGCTGATTAAAGCAAGAGCTGCACGATTAGGCTGGGTCCACACTACGTTTTTTTGCAATCCGTTTTTTTCATCCGTTTTTGCAAAAAAAAAAAACGATGAAAAATGGATGGAAAAAACGGATGCAGTTGTGTGCATCCGTTTTGATCCATTTTTTACATTGACTTCCATTATAAAAAAAAAAAAACATCAAAAACGCATCCTTTTTTTTTAACGTACACAAAAACATAACTGACCTTACTTTTGTGTACATTTAAAAAAACGGATGCGTTTTGATCCTTTATTTTTTTTTATAATGGAAGTCGATAGAAAAACGCATCAAAAACGGATGAAAAAAATAAATTGCAAAAATGTAGTGTGGACCTAGCCTTACCAAGCCATATAATAAGTTCAGTAAGCAAGTGCTGATTCAGCAGATTACAACTCGCTTAGCCTGAGTTGGGCTGTGTAATACAACCTTTAGGCTTCCCTCCAACAAAAATTTTACATGGCGTTTTTTAAGGTTGAAAAAATGCCCCCCAAAAAATGCAGTTTTCCTACTTTTTGGCGTTTTTATGGCATTTTTCCATTTTATAGTAGATTACTATAGGTGTTTTTATTCCTGACTGTATATCCCTTGCAGGTCTTTTTTTCCCATTATAAATCAAGTGATTTTTTCATCATGTGATTCCAGGATTTCTTCTCAAGAACTGAAGAAAAAATACCAATATGCATATAGACATGGCATTTTTTCTGACTTCCCTCCCCCCATAGAAGTCTATGAGAGAAAAAAAGCCACTATTTCTTGAAGAAAACATCAAACACACAGCCTGCTATGATTTTTCAAAACAGTGAGAGCAAAAGGCACCACAATGGCCTAAAAAAGGCAAACACAAAAACATCACGTGGGCATTGCCTTTCATCTGGTATGGCCATAGCTTTTTATTTTTTGGTTGACAGAGTTGTGGGGGAGCTTGATTTTTTTGTGAGATTGAGCTGTAGTTTTATTGGTTTCATTTTGGGGTACAAATGGCATTTTGATCAGTTTTTGTTATAATGTTTGGGGATGCGAGATAAAAAAAAAATTTGTAATTCACCATGCATTATAAATAACGTTATCTTTATTCTGCAAGTCACTACAAGTGTGACAATATCCAGTTTATTTTTTTTTATGTTTAACTACTACTATTGCACAATAAGAGGAATAAAAAAAAGATGTTATAATATTCTGACAGCCATAACTCTTTTTATTTTTCGGATGCTGTAGGTGTGTCAGGGCTTGATATTTTTTTTTGTGGGGCAAGCTGTAGGTTTTTTTTTGTCTCCTTAGGTGTTGCCATCATCTGATCACCGGTATAGTGGCACAGAGACTGTGGCTCAGAATATGGGTAAGTGTTCTGGGAATGGTTTTTATGGGACGGTTAACTCAGAATACCCCTTTGAATACTGGCACTTGGCCACCAATTTGCTTATCCTGGCTTACTGGTCTCACTGGAAATAATTTTTTTGCTACTATGTCTTACACTTGGCACTCTTTTGCATAACATGGTTACACAACCCTAAGTCCAATATGAAAAGCCATAATAACGTGTCTTCTACCGAGGCTCAATGACAGCGTAAACTACTGTATTTCACCACAAAGATGTAGGAAGTTTCCACTCTTCAGCAAGTCACATCGCTGGGTATAGAACTAATGGTCAACCACTTGACTCTGAATGTTTTGTTCTTTCCTCAGTCTTCGAACCAGGAATTCTTTATCTTTTATTTGCTAAAATGAGAAAAGGAGTTGGATACATGAACCACAATGACTATAGGCTTGATATGTTCGCTACACATATATTGTTGAGTTGGCTAGAGGTTAACATAACATGTCGCTATAACAATTCACTAGTAATAGTAAGTCATAGGGTGGGGATTTATGAAGACCAGCGTACAAGTACCCCGGCCTTATATTAGGACCGCCCCTTTTCCCCAGCAGGGAACACGCCTCTTAGTCAATCCGGCTGGCTGGGCGCCCAAACTTTTGCCCGGCATACTAAATCTAGATTGGATTTAGATTTGGATCTAATTTAGATTTGGATGATGATTTATGCCTGTGAGCAGTCGTAAACATAATAAATGAGGCGCAGGAGGAGGCCATGCCTCCTCCCCCACCTTGTCACGCCCCCCCCCCCCCCCAGCCCGCCCATCGGGCGAACGGGGCATACGTCAGACTCAGGCAGACTGTTCATAAATGTCCCCCATTGTCTTTACTTCAGTGGCTTACATCCAATGTAATAGCACACAAGCCAACAGTGGCCTTTTCTACTGGGCGTATTTCTACAGGTTGCGTATATGGTACACGTCCACCCCAACCATTTCTTTTCCTTTCTTCCTCAAACATTTTTTTGCTTAAACAGCTCGGCCAACTTTGATCTTAATGAGGTTGATTTGTTGAATGTATTTTTTTTTATACTTGTTATTACCAGAGACTGTATGTTAGGGTCACAATCTGAAATGAGACTGAAATCTGTCTGAAATCACGTCATACTTGTTTGTTACTTCCCCATTCTTACATTAGACAAGAGGTCCTTGAGATGCTCCAAATCTAGTTCATTCTGCCGGACACGGGAGACATAGCAAGTTAGCACAAGACTATAAAAACAAAGGGAAAAAAAACAGCAATCAGCCTTAAGCCACACATCCCCTATTACACAAAGCAATCACTAATCAGCCGATGGTTCCCTCCGACATGCAGCATCATCTCTATATGCTTAATGTCATAGAGATGTGAGTGGGGGAGTTACTCTAATGTCATAGAGATGTGTGTGTGTGTGTATGTGTGTGTGTGTGTGTGTGTGGGAGAGTGAGTGAGTCTGGACAACCCCTTTAAGCAAACTACAAAGAAGGATTAAGGGCTTCATAGACTTAGGGCCCTATTCCACCGGACGATTATCGTTCAGATTATCGTTAAATCGTTCGAATCTAAACGATAATCGTTCGGTTGAAATGCAGTAACGATTAACGACCGAACGAGAAATCGCTGATCGCTTTATAAGACCTGGACCTATTTTTATCGTTGCTCGTTCGCAAAACGTTCGCAAATCGTTCGCATTGAATAAGACATCGTTCGGTCGTTCGCAATAGATACGAACGCAATAGCGAAGAAATACGGAAGAAGAAACGATCGCAATTACGATCATAAGTAACGATTATCGTTCCATGGAAATGAGTGAACGTTTTTAGGTCTTTCGCAATAGCGGTCGTTTGAGATCGTTAATCGTTAACGATTATGCTAACGATAATCGTCCGGTGGAATAGGGCCCTTACATAGGTTATCAGACAGAGCCCGATTGATCAGGTGACAGAGTCAGGAGAGGACTTGCACTTGTTCTCTCAATCGGTACGGGTTTGAACACTCAGACCCGGACCAATCAAAACTTTTAGAAAAAAGTTTTTTAGACGGCACTTCTGTGTCTAGGGTGGTGCTCGCAGTAAGAAAAAATTCCAACAGTATTATAAAAGTTCATTCTCGGCACTCACCATCATGCTTCATAAATTTTTATTGTAGAAAAAAAGTGTCAAGAATGGCAGGTGAAGACAAGACACGGGACAGTGGGCCCTGAATCTGATCCCACCCACTGACACTTGCCTACTTGCCTCGGACGACCCTAAGCGGTCGCGGACAACCACGAAGACAATCCCTATGCTGTATACGTGCAAAACATAAAACGCAGACAGACAGACAAACACAATGCAGGAAAGTCAACTAGCCAAGTCAGAAACCGAACGAGCAACGCAGTACCAAATCAGAAAGACACGGGAAGTCAGGGGACAGGCAAAGGTCAGATTCCAGGCAAGACAATAGAGAAAGGGTATGGCAGAATACAGGGAACTGGGGAGCTGGGATCAGAACAACTAATAGCCAGCGATGTGAGCTGGTTAGTGAGAATACTTTATACTGGGTCAGGAGGCCGGACCAGCACACCATTGGTCCGACCTCCTGATCCCAAACGCACAGCAGCTGGCATGCTACGGACCGAGTGGGGAAGCGATCCGCCCCTCAGCCCGAGCATAATGCCGTTCAGCTGCAGAGTCTGGGCGGCTGCCGCGTGTGACTTGGAGCCGCGTTGTCCCTGGTAACCAGGGACGCCGTCGGGTCTCCGTGACGTCACCCGGCTAGGGCGGCCGCGTCGGCGCTGAGTCCTAGCGCCGACCGACGCAGGAGCCCTGGCAGGTGAGTTCTTAACAAAAAGTCCATAAAAAAAATATACAACTGCAACAGGATGTTTCGGCGTCAAGCCTCCCTTAACTCCTCAGACAGTTGAGGAAGGCTTGACGCCGAAATGTCCTGTTGCAGTTATATATTTTTTTGATGGACTTTTTTTCTACAATAAAAATTTATGAAGCATGATGGTGAGTGCCGAGAATGAACTTTTATAATACTGTTGGAATTTTTTCTTACTGCAAGCACCACCCTAGACACAGAAGTGCCGTCTAAAAAACTTTTCTAAAAATTTATGAAGCATGATGGTGAGTGCCGAGAATGAATGAACTTCACAATCAAAACTTTTGACATATCTCTATGACATGTCAAAAGTTTATACAAACAGGTACACTTCAACTTAACGTGCCCTACACGAATAACTATGTATGCTGAAATAGGAATACCCCTTTAAGAAACCTGTAAAAGTATATTGCAAGCGGCCAAATGATTGGAATATATTACATCACATGTGGGACTGTAAAACAAAGATTATTCACTGGATACAACTCTGGTTGACTTACCACAGAATTAAAAGCAGGCTATAGGCAACAATGTCTGACGTCAAATATGAGAGTACAGTCAGGGCTACAGGGGGCAGTGCTGAGCGAGTGCTGTTCTGCACAGCTTCCCATGGAGTGTTGTAGTCAGTAAACAAGCCACAAGTGTGAGAAGGGCGAGCGCTGTCAGAGGATTAAAAGTGGAAAAAACACAAGATAAAGAATTACTCTAAGTAATCTAATAGGTTTCTATGTAGACTAAAGTTGTTGGACAATCCCTTACGGTAGATTCATATAATAAGTTATAATGCCTTTTTATATTGGGATATAATGCCTGTTTATTAACATATAAAATGTTTACAAGCTGCTACTGTGCATTCACCTAAAGATATGGTAGCTGTCAGGCACATCCTATTATCATACTTGGTTGAAATTACATGATGTTATCTCCTTAGTAAGGGCTATATTACACGGCCTGATGCCTAGCCCGATGACTAGTGTAAGCGTGCACCAATCTACTAGATCAGCACTCGCTTACTGAGCCTATTAAATGGCTCGATAGTAATGCAGCAAGGGCCGTATATATATTGTTAGCGATATCTGTGCAGTCCTTGTGTAAAATGAGCTGCTCTCTGAAGTAACAGACTGCTCAGCCAATCACTGGCCGCGATGGCACAGTGCCGTGACCACTCATTGGTTGAGCAGCCTGTTGTGTAAAATGAGCCGGTTTCTGAAGTAACAGGCTTCTCAACCAATCACTAGCTGCCGCACTGTGCCATCTTAGCCAGTGATTGGCTGAGCAGACTGTCACCTTAAGAGACTGACTATGAAGGTCCAGCAGGCAGAATGGAGGAGAACACCAGGGAGCATAAACAGGTATATATAAAGTTTATTGCTTCCCCTTTTTTTGGCCACGGACCTCCCATCACTATTACACGTAGCGAAACGGTTGAAAGACAACGATCAACGGATGATCGTCTCTTCGGTTGATCGTTGTCTTTATTACACAAAACGATAATCTGCCAAATTGGCCTGAGTGGGCAGATTATCGCTCAGTGTAATAGGGCCTTAAGAAATACTGTAAGTGCCACCTATTTTGTGGACAAAATTATAAAATTGCAGATAATAAAACACTGTCCAACATTGTAATTGACCCATGTACCATCTAAATTTTGATATGTCCCCGTAATCTGTAATATACAAGCAGTCATGCCTATTATTGCACCTTGTGAAAGTATTCACCCAAATTTTTACACTTTGATTTAAACAAGGTCAGACACTCTCAGGATGCAATTTTTTTTAATGCTAATTATTGTTTTTACACATATAAAACAAGACCAAAACCATAAATTTAATGAGTTATAAATATTCATCCACCTGAAAGTCTATACATTGTGGAATCACCTATACCTAACCACCTGTAAATATAGATACCATTCTCTAAGCTTATGTCTCCACTTAGCACATCTAGACACTGTGGGTTTTGCCCAATCTTTCCGGCAAAACTACACCAACTCCTTTATGTTAGAATTAATGCCCCATGCCAGGCAAGTTCCCCGCAAAAGCCTTATTAAAGGGGTATTCCAGCAAAAAGCTTTTTTCCAGTAATTGAAACACATTACAAAGTTATATAACTTTGTAATATGCTTCAATCACCTTTCTACCCCCCTTCCCTATATTTACCCCCCTTAATACCCCACCAGGAAGCGAAGTAAACTCATTCTTACCTAATGACTGTTGACCCCAGGCTGCTCTGTGGCAGCCATTTTGTGACAATGACATCATCAAGAGGGAGGCGGGTCTAAGCCCTGTTAGGCCAACCTCTCTTTGTCAGATGACTCAGGTTGCTCAGACCTGATTGGCTGAGCAAGCTGTAAGCCATCTAACAGTTCTACCGAGTGAGTTAGACATCACAGGAGACAAAGTGTATCATGGGAAACCCCAAACCAGGAAGCAAAGAAAAAATTAAGACACCAACTGGAGCTTCAGGGACCTGCAAACAGCGGGAAATTCAAACAGAGACAGACTGGATGGTAAGTGTGAAAACTAGGTTTATGATTGATTAATAGTTGTTTTTTTTTAATCAGCATCGGAGTACCCCATTAATTATAATGGAATCTGAGCTGCCACTCTCCACAATAAACTGTGCAGCACATAGTGACAGGTACCCAACCCGTCCAGTGTAGCTTCAGCAGTAAGTTTAGGGTTATTGCCCTTCTGGAAGTTGAATCTGCATCCCAGCCTCAAATTTCTGGCAGATGGAAACAATTCTTCCATCAAGATTTGCCCTGTATTTACCACCATTCATCTTTCTTATAATAGTTTTCCAGTCTTTGCTAATGAAAAGCATACTGCCACCACCATGCTTCACTGTGGGAATAGTAATTTAAGTTTGATGGGAAATGCTGGGTTGCACCACACATAGAATTTCCTATGATGGCCCAAAATTTCAGATTTAGTTCTATAGAACAGTGGTACTCAACAACTTTTAGTGAACGTCCACTTACCAGGGTCTATTGTCAGGTGAAGGCCTGAGCTGAACATCATTAGTAAACGTGTTGCGCTCCCCCAGTAGTATATAGCCCCCTTGTTGCTCCCCCAGTAGTATACAGACCCTTTTTGGCTCCCCCAGTAGTATATAGACCCCTGTGCGCTCCCCCAGTAGTATATAGTCCCCCTGTGCGCTCACCCAGTAGTATATAGACCCCCCACTTTGTGCTCCCCAGTAGTATATAGAGCCCCTGTGTGCTCCCCCTCCCATATAGCCCCCCGTCCGCTCCCCCAGTAGTACAGATGTAGCCAGGGTTAACTTGATCACAATGACGCATTTAACTCGACACTCTAATTGACTTAGCATAGCACCCTGACACAATTCTTGAGTCAGGGATCATGTTAACCCTGGCTACATCTGTATATAGTCCCCCTGTTCCCTCCCCCATATAGCACCCCTGCTGTGTGCTCCCCAGTTATATAGCCCCCCTGTGCTCCCCCTCCCATAGAGTATATAACATTAAAAAAAAAAAATTATACTCACCTGGGTTTGGGCATCTCCTCTTCTCTTCCCCTCTGCTCTCCCCTTGTCCTGGTGTTGGCACTCCAGTGACGTCACTCGAGCGCTGGCACCAGAGACACAGAACGGCCTCTTGTGACCACTGCAGCCACAAAAGTGACTGACAGGGAGGGAGCCACCGGCTCCCTCTCTGCCAGTGCTGCTCCTGCATGGTAACCATGAGCGCTCGTTATGACCGCTCATAGTTACTGTGCAGAGGGGAGCAGCGCAGCTCAGTATACAGGTATACTGAGCTGCAGCAGGGGTCTGTACAGCTGGCCTCCGCGGTCGGTGGGGCGGCCAGTTGAGGACCCCTGCTATAGAACCTTCCTCCATCAGTTTGAGTAGTCTGGATTTTACTGAACAGCATGTGGTGAACATATTTCTTATGTTTTTCTTTTCTTTTTTTTTACAGTTTTTTCACGTTTGTGACAGGTTTGTAATGCAACAAAACAGGAAAAACACGAAGGGCATTATTACTTTTTGCAAGGCACCATAGATGTGTTATTACCTAACCTTACAACGTGCAGCCTCTATCATTTACCTTGTCAACAGGTACGATAAGGGAAAAAAGACTTTCATGAGGCCTAGAAACAGGACAAAGTGAAACAGGATTTTCAGGGTTGATTCTCGAAACAATTTTGGAGAGACATCACACAGGTGGTACAGGGAATACTAAAAAAGATAAAAAAGAACAATCTGACTCCACGGTTTTTATTGTCAATAATTTAACCTTACACATACGAAAATCTTTAATTTGGCCAAGGTTTTGCCATCTGACCTTTTTAATATAGTAGGTGATGAAAAGGAAGATGAGGTTGAGCAGTGGTAGCAGTGGGGAATAGAACATTCCCCCCCACACTACAGTCTGGCCATACACTGTATTCAGTACATTCTGGGATAGACAGAATTTCTCCTTCCCAAGCCAGCGAACCAAACGACACTGGTATCGGGAAAACAGGAAGCTGGAGAATGAGAAGATATTGACAATGAGAACCAGTAAATGGCATTGGATGACTATATAATATAGGAGTTGAGCACAAACCTAACCTCAGTAGTCACCTGAATGAAGCTATACAAGGTTCTTATAGTAAATATTCCTGAGAAGCAGAAAGCAATAAAATAAAACATATAAAGCTGCTTTGTACTTACCTGCGAGGCATCTGCAGAAAGAAGAACTCTACTACCAGTTGAAGGAAGTGATAAATGGACAACTTGTAAAACTCTTGCCCCACCGATGTCTCCCAGCACTGTTCAGACAAACAATAGAAGTAAATGAGTTGTAGGGAATAAAAGAAAAATGGGTCTTAAAGGGATAGTGCGGCATTTAAAAATTATTCACTAAATAACACACATGAGAAACTTATACAACTTTGTAATGTGTGTTATGTAAGCGAATGGCCCCCTTCCCCGTGTCCCCCCACCCCCGGAAGTGTGGTGCAGTACACTCACCAGATTACTGTCAACCCCGGACACCATCTTGGGTCTAAGAGCATCATCTTCGGGAGGCCGGCCGGACCGCTCCAGCCCTCCCTCATGCCGGCCCCCCCTCTGCTGCGTCATCAACTGCTCAGCCACGATTGGCTGAGCATAACTATGCTCAGCCAATAACGGCCAATGAGCATAATTGGCCGCTCAGCCAATGAGCATAACTATGCTCAGCCAATCGCGGCTGAGCAGCTGATGACGCGGCAGAGGGGGGCCGGCATGAGGGAGGGCTGGAGCGGTCCAGCCGGCATCCCGAAGATGATGCTCTTCGACCCAAGATGGTGTCCGGGGTCGACAGTAATCTGGTGAGTGTATTGCACCACACTTCCGGCGGTGGGGGGACACGGGGAAGGGGGCCATTCACTTACATAACACACATTACAAAGTTGTATAACTTTGTTGTTTGACCCAAGACCCAAATGGGCCCCCCATACAGCTGTGTGGTTAAAGAGTCAATTTTACAGCACAGTGAACAGAAGCCTCTCTCCCTTTGCCATCCTTCTCTGTTCTCTGCTATGCCAGATGGAGATCAATCCATAACATGGCCAAGAATGGCAAAAAAATGGAAGAGCATGGTCCTACAGGCGTCCTTTCCTTACCCTGTACAGTGGTGCCTTGGATTACGAGCATAATTCGTTCTGGGACTTTGCTTGTAATCCAAATCCGCTCTTAAACCAAAGCAAATTTTCCCATAAGAAATCACTGATATGCAGACAATTGGTTCCACTTCCCAAAAATAATGATTTTATATTTTGAATAACATGTAAGACAAATGAAACAGACATTTATAAACAGCTGAATATGTGATATTATAAGTTACTGTGCAGTATAGCAATCAGCATGTGGAGTAAAATGTATAGTAACTGCATAAACCTGAAACACAGCAGCAGTTTGTAGATACAGGAACTGCAGATCCCTATAATGCAGTAGCGTAATACAACATACTAGAATAGAGAAGCAGGGCTGCTGTCAGAGGTCTGTGTGGTCACATGACAGCAATGGAGAAGGGGGGTGTGCTCAGCATGGACCAATCAGGACTGACAGAGACTGCAGGGAGCATGAAGGACCGAGCAGTACATATGTGGGCACATACATGCAGCACTCTGTCCGGGGAGAGAGGGGTTACAGCTATGAAGAGATTACCTCCACAGTTCTGTCCCCTGATGTAAGCCCCAGCCTGAAGTGGATCTGCTATGATTTGGAAGGCAAGGGAGACTTCCTGGGTTAGAGTACAGGGCTGTAGACCCCGCTATATAGACCATGTCCCTCCCCAACTCACGCTCCCACCTAGTACAGGGAGCTCTTAAACCGAAGCAATGCTCTTAAACCAAGTCACAATTTAGAAAAACTGTGAGCTCTTAAACCAAAACGCTCTTAAACCAAGTTACTCTTAAACCAAGGTACCACTGTATATGCCGCATCACATGGTCATGTGCACCTTCATGCTTGGCCATATTATAAACAGTATTCCTCCTCTGTATACAGAGCAGGATGGCACACCAAAGCTTCCAATATCAGTGCTACGGGAGCTATTGTCAGTGAGTAAAGTGCTTACTAATACAGGACTCTGAGTAATTTTACAATAAAGTGGCCAACCCCATTAAACACAGCACAGCAAGTCCACATGTATTTCCTGTTACAAATAGTTGGCCCATTCAGCCAAAATCATCAGGCCAGTTGGCCATCAACTCTTGCGTATAGACACCTCAAGAATAGAATTTACAACGTTTATCTACTTCAGTGCTTCTCGAACTGTGAGGCGCCCCCTAGTTGTTGGTGAGGCCCAGCTAATGAGCCAGTTTTCACAAAGTAACTATCATCTGCACAGTCCTTTTGCAATTTGCAAAAATCTCGATTTTAATATTATTTTGTACTTGCTTCATTAGTATATAGAGCTTGGGAGACAGGTGAAAGGTAGCTCTAGCATTATCTTCAGCTTTTAAACAGATTTTTACCACAGATGAGGCCCAGGCATCCTCTTGGTCAGTGTGGTGAGGCCCAGGCATTGCCTTGGTCTGTTGGGTGAGGCTCCAGTAGAAAAAGTTTGAGAAGCACTTATCTACTTCAGCTGGAACCACAACAAAAGAAGTGGGTGCCCAGTTACTACTGTGACACTTTCCAGTGTCCAAATCTGCTCATATACACAGGGAATCTCACCTGGAATTGCGTATTATAGCCACAATTTTCACATGATGTCTTGGAGCCCCCTAAGCACAAGATCTTTTGACCAAGAGAAAATAAGACCATTGTCAAGATTCCGAGCCTGAGAATTACACACCTGTACAAGGAAATGAATCCAAATTAAGTTTCAAATGTAAGGGAAACTACAAGGAACAAGGGAAAAAACAGGAACAAAACACGAAATGTTTTGCCCATGGTAAGACTAACAATTCATTCTATTTCAGTCTCCTTCCCCCATTTCTGAGCTGCTGCTTTCTGCTAAGACACAAAAAACTGTATGTGAGCTGTTCACTCCGTCGTCCCTCCCCCCATTCGCCCGTCTCAGACAGGCAACTGCAACTTTGTAGCTTCTTTGTAATGATGGGTTAAGCTGCTGATGAACTCACTGTGATTATCCCTCCCAGCATTACAAAGTTGCTGGAAAGTTGCAGATAGGAACCTGTTTACATCAGCCGTCTCAGTCGGGAGGAGGGGGAGACAAAGAGCAAAGCTCACACACAGTTGTTTGTGTCTTAAGCAGAAAGCAGCAGCTCAGAACTGGGTTAAGGAGACTAGATAGATAATGACATATGGAATAAATTGTTAGTCTCACCATGGGCAGCAACATATGAAAAGTTATGTTTGAGTAAAATACCCCCTTAAAAGTCACATACGCAGAACACAAAGCACATATTATTATTCTGTGAGAAGGGCAATAAAGAGAGTAAAGGCAGGGTCCACAGGGGGGACAGAAAAAAGTTATAGCAGGACCCTACCCTGCCCAGGAAACAAACAAAAAAAGGAGACAATAAAAAGAAATTAAGAACATTATAAACTCCCAAAGCTCATTTAGGGTGCGTTCACACCTACAGGATCTGCAGCTGATTTTCTGCAGCAGATTTCAGTTAAATAACTGAACACAGCATCAAATCTTCTGCAGATCCTGTAGGTGTGAACGCACCATTAAAGAGGAACTATCAGCAGGTTAAACTAGTGGGCATTAGGGGCGCTGACGATGAAGGAATGTCTGTTACCTTCATCTTTTGCGCCATTCCTGTTCTGTCAGGTATGAAACCCTCTGCCCAGTAAAGCTTTTAGGAGCACTGGGGGCCCCTCCAAGCACCGATCCGGACGGCCCCCTCCATTGATAATCATTGGATGGGCCGGCCAGTGGTTCCCCTTTAACTTTTCAGCGACTTACACCTCCATTCTCATAGTTGTCTCCCTGAACTTATTCATTTGTAGATCTGTGTCCCTCCAAAGGGAAGGTTTCAGTGCGTGGGGCACAATAAGCAAATGCCACAAGATATCCTTAAATAAACTGTCTGTAATATGCTTACTGTATGGATGTAAAAATGGTCTGAAATGATGATGATAATGTTACTCACTCATTAGGTGGTGGTAAGTATAGTGTTGTTATTGCTGTTGGAATAAAGGGTTTTATAGTAAGAGTATAATGGTAACATGTAGTTATGAGGTGGTAATATGTGGTAATGGTGCAGTGGTGTCATTTGACCTTCAAATAGTTGTTCATTGTATTGTTGTATTTGGCAACAGCTTGACTAAAGAGATATACAGTATACAGTAGTCTGTTTTGCTGGTACTGCCATATGCCATTTTGCCGAGAGTAGGTTCAGCAAAAGAGATGAAGTGAAAAATGAAGGGCAAACCTAGGGTTAGATGCATGAAGAACACTTTACTAATTGTTATTCACCTGATGAGAGTAGAGGTGATCTCCGCACTTGGTGACAAGCCTTCAAATTTTACCATAAACATGAAGAAATATGGCAGGATCAGAAGAACCAACGAGATGACAATAGGCACAAGATACTGAGTCACCAGGCTGAGGAATGGATCACTTGACCTCTGAGGAACATACTGGAGTTAAAGATCATTCAGCTGTATTGGAAAGGAGATGGGCATCTGAACATTGTACTTACCTCCTGAAAATCTTGAGACACCCCAAAAGCCAGATATATGACATAAAGTCCTCCAACCATCAGAGCCAGGATGATACCATTGAGACAAACGCGCAAAACAATAATGCAAACTCTTTCATGCAGTGAATGTTGGGCCGCTAGATAATGCCAATACTCCTCGGCCAAATAAGACTTTGAGAATGAAAAAATATTAGATGACTACAAACTACGTAGATGTAAGACACATAGGACATGGAGAGTCTGACAAACCTTGATATCATCGCTGAAACTCTTCTGCTTGAGCGTAGATGTCACCGTTCCTCTCACACAGAAATCCCAACCTGAAAAGACTTTGCTACTGATCGAGGTCCCATAGTGTCTGTGACACACACGTCTTTGGGTTATTCCTTTCACCGTACTGTGAGTCAAAAAGGTTTAAGATATGATCAAGACATGGTTTTAAGACATGGTGATGAAGACATGGTCACACATCTGGCCACAAAATATTACTATTACTAAAAGAAAATTCAGGTACTGCCAGAGGATGAAGTGTGTTTTTGTGTGCCCAGGAGGACAATCCATGCCCCTGGTGTGCCAGGAAGCCAACTATAGGTGACCCATCCCATATTATTTCAAAAAGCCCTAAACAGATATTTTAAAGTCTTTAACTGAGACCTATGAAGTGTTTCCCGAGAACTGTTTAGCCGAGAAAATGTGGGTGTAGACTAAACAGGTTGCCTAGTCTTGTTACTGGGCAACCTAAAATGGCCTGGAAAAACAGCTGAAAATATAGACCAAAAACCAGACTAAAATCTTAAAACTGCTGAAAAAAAACATACCAAATGGAAAAAAAATCCCCAGTTTTTTTGGCATTTTTTGAGGCTCAAAAATGGCTAAACAAATTGTGTTGGGACATAGTATTAAGCTTAAAGCCACTCTGCACCCACAATCTGCCCCCCCCCCCAAACCGCTTGTACCTTCAGATAGCTTCTTTTAATTCAAGATCTGTCCTGGGATCCGTTCAGCAGGTGATGCAGTTATTGTCCTAAAAAAAACAACTTTAAATTTGCAGCCCTGTGTCAAATTGGTGTGGCCTAGAGTGTCTGTGCATTAGGCTTGCACTGCCTCTCTGTCCCTCATCCCAGCCCTCCTCATCATTAAGAATGTTCCAGGCAGGTTTTCTACTATTCATCACCTGTGTGAGCACAGCACATGGGCTGGATCGTGTTCAGACAAGTGAGGAATAGAAGAAATTCTGCCAGGGCCATTCTTAATGGTGAAGAGGGTGGGGAGGAGGGACAGAGAGGTGTTGCAATCCTAGGGCACAGACACTCTAGGCCACGCCAATTTGACACAGGACTGCAAGTTTAAAAGTTGTTTTTTAGGACAATAACTGTATCACCTGACAAACAGACCCCAGGACAGATCTTGGATTAAAAGCAATGTGCCAAATGGCAAAAAATGTAAATCCAGCTCCAACCAGTGCAATAAAAAAATCCAAATTTATTATAAATGCATGTTTAAATTACATGGACGTCCATACAAAATAAAGAACCGACGCGTTTCAGAGCCTAAGCTCCTTAGTCATGGCTGACTTCCACATGCTATGTAGCCATATTTATAGCCATTGTTAGTACAAGCACCTGGGGTTTGGTACCTCCCACAAGGGGGTTGTAACCACAACCTCATTACAGAGCAATCCACAGAAGGAAAACATGTATGTGGAACACGCACAAACAGTAAAAACAATAAACATAAAAAGCTAGGTGAACATATACGGTGCAATATAGATAATCAGTAGATGTAAGCTAGATCATTTTTCATATTCAAGCCTCTTGGATTACGGGTATCCAGTTCAAGTATCCAAAACGCCTCCCTCAGATGAAGCTGCCTGATCCAGTCTCCACCTCTTGCATTGGCCTGGACTTTCTCTATGCCACATACCGATAGAGAAGACATATCTCCTGAGTGACAGTTCACAAAATGTTTAGTAAGACCAGAGAAAGACCTGTTGGAGAGGAGTCTGGAGGCCGCAGAGACATCCGAGATGTGTTCAGCGAGGCGCTTTTTTAACTTCCTGGAGGTACATCCGACATATTGTAGTAAACATTTCTTACACTCTGCAAGGTAAATCACATATTTAGTATCACAATTAATACACATCTTTATGTCAAACTTTTTGTGATTAGCAGTGGATGTAAATGTTTTTGCTTTTGGAACAAATTTGCACACTGAACACCTACTAGATGCACATGGAAAACACCCCTTCACAGATAACCACGTGTCATGATGTGTATCAGTGAGGACACTAGGAGACAGGACATTTGCCAATGATTTAGCACGTTTGGCTACACATTTGATCCCTCCAGACAGAATAGATGCACAATCTAAATCACCCATGAGTACTGGTAAATGCTTATGTATAATGTTACGGATGCTAGAGAACTGAGCACTGAAAGGAGTAGAAAATACAGGAGGTGTTATTGTGTCAGACTGGAGGATTCTTGTGGATCTATCCTGAAGATGGTAACTACGGTTATGGGATTCCGCAATGGCTCGAGCCCTCCGTATGACGCCATTTTTGTATCCACGTTTAGTAAGTCTTAATTGTAAATCGTGACTAGTAGAATGGTATGCAGTGTCAGTGGAGCATGCTCGACGAGCCCTAATGAACTCACCTATGGGTAAATTGCGTGTAACATGTGATGAATGACCACTTGTTGCATGAAGTATGCCATTACCTGAGGTGGGTTTACGGAACAGAGAAGTGGAAATGCCTTTTTTATCTGCCATGAATAATACATCCAAGAAAGAAATACATGTCACATCAGATTGGATAGTGAACTGTAAATTAAAACAATTCGTGTTAAGAAAAGTGTGGAAATCCTGTACATTGGCTCCTCCCCCTTGCCACACCAGGAGGAGGTCATCTATATACCTGCCATACCATAGCTTCATCTGAGGGAGGCGTTTTGGATACTTGAACTGGATACCCGTAATCCAAGAGGCTTGAATATGAAAAATGATCTAGCTTACATCTACTGATTATCTATATTGCACCGTATATGTTCACCTAGCTTATTATGTTTATTGTTTTTACTGTTTGTGCGTGTTCCACATACATGTTTTCCTTCTGTGGATTGCTCTGTAATGAGGTTGTGGTTACAACCCCCTTTGTGGGAGGTACCAAACCCCAGGTGCTTGTACTAACAATAGCTATAAATATGGCTACATAGCATGTGGAAGTCAGCCATGACTAAGGAGCTTAGGCTCTGAAACGCGTCGGTTCTTTCTTTTGTATGGACGTCCATGTAATTTTTAACATGCATTTATAATAAATTTGGATTTTTTTATTGCACTGGTTGGAGCTGGATTTACATTTTTTGCCATTTGGCACATTGCATTTGTATTTGTGGATGGGAGTCGGCCCATTGCCATCCGTGCTCCACCGAGGATTGACACTTACAGGTCTGAGGATTTGGGTGAGCTGATTTTTTCTTTGCTTTGTTGTTACTTGGATTAAAAGCACCTATCCAAAAGGTACAAGCGGTTGGGGGGGGGGGCAGATTGTGGGTAAAGAGTCACTTTAAACAGAGCAAGAGTAAGTTGTAAAGGACTCATACCATCGTAAGAGGCCAAGGCTACAGATTAATAAGAATATAAAAGGAGTCAGCAAGTATGAGAGCCGGACACTGAAGGTATCATCTTTCTCCTTCACATCAGTGTAATGTCCATAGAAAAGGAATGTGTCCTTCATGAAGCCCTGTAATGTACACAGATAACAGTAAATATACCAGATGTAAAAAAAACATACCAGATGTAAAAAAAAACAACAATTTGCAGAACTATAAGGCAAGGCTCATATATTTCCAACAATCAAAAGTTGTGGATAGGAATGCTAGGTGCAAAAAGATGGATCTGTTGCCCCCTGTGTCCCATCCAGTGGTCATAGGCTTCCTAAAACACACAGATGGCCCAATGACCTTTTACAAGGTATATATTCCAGGCCACAATCTATAAATCTGACAATGGCTTAGACCAATAAGGGCAAGATATCCATTCATATTTTAGTTTGTTGAGCAATCATATCCTAGCATACACTGGGAACAGAATAATGGAAGTTTGTATGTATAAAACTATTGGACTATTCATGGAAATCATTGGTATTCCATAAAGTGTAACATAGCACTCAGCCACTACTCACTTCTCCTGTGAATACATCCAGCAGCGGACTTTGCAGGGATTGGCTTTGATTGGTTGATGCGTTCCCACACCCTGATGAAGAGTTTGGAACCCAGTAAAAGCATAGTAATGGATCAAACAGCGGAATCTTCTCTATCTATACATTTAAATACTTACCTATAAAACTGTGGTTGCGTTCTGTCTTATTGAGAAACACGATTGGAAGAATGATCAAACCAGTGGTCAGGATGAGGGAAGCAAAGTTCAAGAGCAACAGGAATCGAAGGAACAAGAAATACGAGCTGACACTCGATCCAAACCTGACTGGATGGGGATAATAAAACATACGGCCAAATATTAATACAATCATGTCTGTCCTGTAGTGAATTTCATTTGTAGTTCAGGGTATATAGGACTGATTGGGACCACCATGGACTATACCAAGGTTGTCATATTTTGTAAATGTCCTATTACAAATCCACCCTTGATAGGGCACCTACCTCAGATGACCCCGAGACCACCTGGTGCTTACTTATTTCTTTCTCACCTCTAATATCAATGAGGGATTTCTCCCACAATTTGAAGGTTAAGAGAACTCGCTCCCCCTTGGGACAAGATGGCCAAAAATACACGTGGTGTTTCTGAGTCCATGGATTCCAGAAACCAACATTATAGCCTTCAGACTGCATGATTCCCCTGTAAAAGCAAAATGTACCCTTTATATCATCTCCACCTGGGACCATTCTTTCCCTTTAATCCAGCATCCAACAGGAATTCTACCACTTTCTGAACAATCAGAGCACACACGAGGATCTGTGTATTACTGATGGCTGAGGGCCACAGAGAAGAAGATCACAAGTAGCAGTTTTGGTAACAATCGAACAATTTGGGTTTTGTGGATGGCAAAGTACTAAAAGATAATGGTGTGCCTAATGCAGGTTGGTCATCCTTGGATCTACCAGTTACTGTATTTTCCAAAAGTCAGGGGTTGTCTCATACGCTGGGTGCTGAGAAACTTCGGAACCAGACTGGAGAATCTGCGATCGCCACATACGATTGGGGAAGCTTAAACACAACCACATCCCCGCTGTATGCGGTGACTGTATGACAGCAGAGCAAGCTGCAGGCGTTTGGGGTATGGACAAGGCCGTATTACCAGCTGCTGCTGCCCTAGGCACTAAACCTAAAAAAATGCCCCATTTTCACCACAGGATCGGTAGATTGGTAGGTAATAGCTCCAGAAGTCACATTTAACACCGCCACATCAGACCTGAACAATACCACCATACTGTTACTGGATAACACCGCCACACGAGACCCGACCAATTCCACCATACTGTGACTGGATAACACCGCCATACCAGACCTGAAAAATACCGCCATACTGTGACTGGATAACACCACCATACCAGACCCGGCCAATACCGCCATACTGTGACTGGATAACACCGCCAGACCTGACCAATACCGCCATACTGTGACTGGATAACACCGCCATACCGGACCTAACCAATATCACCATTCCCCCCCTTGAAAAGACACCAGGTTTACTGGCAAAGTCTGAACGGGAGGTGGGAGACTAAAAAAATAGAAACAAAAACCAAAGTTGTTTCCTTCCCCATCCTCCCTGGTGCTGCCCCTGCAAGGTGCTGCCCTAGGCACCGGACCACAGGTGCCTAGTGGTAAATACGGCCCTGGGTATGGAAAGAGAGAGATATGGTAGAATGGCGCTGTGCCCAGAAAAACACACCTCTTTCACCCGTCTGACCTACCCTTGTGTCCTATCGGTATCGCTGTACCTCCTTCTCTGCCTCTTAGATCTTGCTGCTGAAGACTGCAGTGAAACAACGCACATGAACATGTACAAGATCTGAGAGGCAGAGAAGGATGTACAGTGATACCGGTAGGATACAAGGGTGGGTCAGATGGGTGAAAGAGGTGTGTTTTCTGGGCAGAGCGCCGCTCTACCATATCTCTTTTTTCCATACCCCGGATGCCTGCAGCTTATTCTGCCCCTTCATACAGCAGCTGTATACAGAGGGGATGCGGCCGTGGCCACTTTTGAGGTCCCTTGTATCCTATTACCGTACCTCCTTCTCTGCCGCTCAGATCTCGCTGCTGTCTGATGTTTTATATTAACTTTTATTTGGTGTGCATTGGAAGAAGGATAGTCATATACTGTACAGTGACTACATCCCAAACTCTATATTTAAACTGAAAAAGTTGGGGGTCGTCTTATATGCCAGAAAATACGGTAATTTTACCTCACAATTATACAAGATACCTTAGTATTATTCACTGACCTTAATCTACGCTTTTCTTCCATTGGCACAGGATTATCTCGGAGATTATTATATTTTACTTTTGTTATCCTATTTTTGTCGCCACTATTCCATGTTTTGGCTTTAAATTCATCCATTTCTCAGCAACCCCTGTAGTTATATAAAGCAAATACACATTGAGAACAAAGCTGTAACAAATTTGGATTACAGTTCACATTGCTATATCTGTGTAAAGTAAAAGCAACACAATTCTCTCTACTTTCAAAATGGCATTGGCTCATATTCCATACCTCACGGATCTGCTACCTGTTGTTCTCCTGAGTTTCCAAAACTATAAGACCATATTCAAACAGTGTATTTTTAGGCTCCAAAATATACTTATTTTACAAACGAAACAAAGTTTATTACTTTTTGGGTAAAGTTTATGCATGTTTTTGTGTGGTGTGTTATCTAAATTAAAGCGAAAATCTATTTCTTTCAAATCGACTGGTTTCAGAAAGTTATATAGATTTGTAATTTACTTCTATTTAAAAATCTCAAGTCTTTCCATACTTATCAGCTGCTGTATGTCCTGCAGGAAATGTTGTTTTCTTTTCAGTCTGACACAGTGCTCTCTGCTGCCATCTCTGTCCGAGACAGGAACTGACCAGAGCAGTAGCAAATCCTCATAGAAAACCTCTCCATCTGTGGACAGTTCCTGTCTCGGCCAGAGATGTCAGCAGAGAGCACTGTGTCAGACTGAAAAGAAAACAACATTTCCTGCAGGACATACAGCAGCGGACAAAGATTGGAAGAGTTTAGATTTTGAAACAGAAGTCAATTACAAATCTATATAACTTTCTGAAACCAGTTGATTTGAAAGAAAAAGATTTTTGCTGGACAAGCCCTTTACTGCGTCTAAAAGAAAAAAAACTAGTACCCTGTTGGGCCACATTCAGCTTGGATACAGGATGAAATACAGGTGGACAAGGAGGATACAGGTTCCATACAGCATCGAACAGAAATTTAGTTGACAGTCATAATTGCTTTATCTGCCAAGTTAAAGTGCGCCCAACAAAGATTCTTTGGAATTAGGGATTCACGTGGGACATAATATTACATTCATGAACAAGTAGCATCCCAAGTAATATTCTGTATAGCTGACAGCTAACCTTTGCTGTCTTCTGTGAAACCTGATGCTCTACAGCCTGTAAATTATCCAGCCATGAGCTAAGTCTTACTATATGTGAGCTGATTTCTGTATCATAGGATGAAGAAGAGGAGTGAGCAGCCTTATACTGGATTTTTCGCATAGCATGAATAATTGATTGTAATTTTTATCCAAAATTCCTTGTTATCCAATAACATGCTCATCTTCTAGTTGGGTTACACAGAAAAATAAGATCTATATCATCAAACTTTCCTCTGATAGCACCTGGATATACCTAGTTCCATATGGCGATGAGCTGATGCTGGTTTTTCTGTTATCCTGTCTACGATAGTCCAGTGGGGATCTAGTGACTGGGCCTGGTCTGGTTTCTAGCAGTCTAACCAGACGCCTTGCTTACTATGACTCTTGTCTATACTCCTATATTGCCGGGATCTCACATACATAAATCGCCCTTACCTTCTTATTTCGTTGTCAGAACCTCACCCTCTTGTCTCGTTCGCTGCTTATGTTGAGCAGAAAATTTGACAGGAAGTTGCAAGACGTAAATATGTGTTCAGGAAACCACAATGGGTGCAACACGTCTTCTTTACCCAGCTCTATATGCATCTTGTGAGACCATGAACCTATTTGTAGCCATATACTCATATATTAGATAGATCCCGAGAGACCAAAGTAACAGAGGTTTGAGGGCGCCACAGTCTACCACCAGCACCAGGTAAGAGGATGTACTGTAAGTACTGGGGGGAAAACAGCTGTATGTCAGGGCTCAGAGGTGAAACGATTCGTCTTCAGTTTAGATACTGTTGCAGACTACATGACGCAGATTTCAGAACACAACTGCAAATACCGAAGCATTATCCATGTCCGACATCCGCAATCTGCAACACACACACACAATACATATATATATAGCAGATGACACTCAGGAATCTTCTCTATGCATATATGCATGTAATATACGTACATCAAGTGAACAGTTCTGTGTTGAATGTAGAAACATTGGTGATCTTACAGATTATCTGTCATTTAGAAAAACCTTTGAGATCACAGGGACAAATGTCAAAAGTTTTGATCAGTCAACCAGTCACCAGAACACAATAAGAGGGTTGTAGTGTACTCCCCTTCTCACAGAGGTGTCCATCCTGTCTCTCTCAACAACCCCATAGACATATAATGGCACCGTCCAGAGAAACGAGATGAAATCACTGCAAGCCGGGGAGTAAAGCATGCCACCAAGTGCCTTTGCCCACTTGCTTAATATGGGGCTCTTAGCACCGATCTTGTCCATTTGTTTGTCTAGAGTTGCTAGAACAAAGAGAATAATGCAGATGCTGGGAGGTGATGTCCAGTGTGGGACTGGAGTGCCTTGGGCCCACCAGGGGAAATTATTCTTGGGGCGTACCCTTCAGCCACCACACTTATCTATGGTAACATTAATAAGGGTCCATTAACACGGCGTAAAATAGGGGAAGTGTAGGGCTGCAAACCATTGCTAATCGGCAGGGCAGGGATACACAGAGATGTGCGGCCGACAGCAATGATTTTTACAGCCGCACAAAAGATCAAATCAGCCGACTATGGGGCATTTGTTCACTTGTCAGCTGATCTCTGGCACTTTTACATGGGCCGATCATCTGCTGAATAGGCTTCCTAGGAGCACTTGTTACTGATAATTGGCCTGTATAATCAGGCTATAAGACAATTTCCTTTGCATGATAACACTGTATACTTAGATACAATAGTCATACAGCTACCAATAACACCAGTATATAAAGAGCAAATATCCCCACACATATATTACCGCCATACTGTTACTGACCAAATCCTGTATACTAAATCAAGTAAAACACAGTACCAGATTATAAGTAACAGATAATACCACCACATACTGACTAATACCACCACATACTGACTAACACCACCGCTGCTACTGAATAATTCACTGTACAAAGATCCAGTCATATAGAGATGGACACAGCCCTACACAGGTTCTGTACACCATATACATTACAGTGCAGTTACATCAGGTGACTCACAGGGGGCGTCTTCTCTGATCAGAGTTCTTCCCTTTTCATCTTCTTCTCCAAAGCCACAAATCCACAGAGTCTGCCAAACAAAGATATTAGGCTTCTCATTCCTCAAGATCCTCATCTCTTTACAAACTGCACATGTATATCGGCCCCTTTAAGCCCTCTTTCAGTGGGTAGCCCTGACTCTTTGTAAAAAAAAATAGAGATGGTCCCCAGTTCAGTTCTCCATATAGATGGCCCTATGTGCATCTCCTATAGTAAACACCCCCCCACTGTGTAGTCCCTATATAGTAGATGACACCCTCTGTGCATCCCCTTTTAGCCCCCAGTACTGTCCAGCCCCTTTATAGCCCCCAGTACTGTCCAGCCCCTTTATAGCCCCCAGTACTGTCCAGCCCCCTTATAGCCCCCAGCACTGTCCAGCCCCCTTATAGCCCCCAGTACTGTCCAGCCCCCATATATAGCCCCCAGTACTGTCCAGCCCCCTTATAGCCCCCAGTACTGTCCAGCCCCCATATATAGCCCCCAGTACTGTCCAGCCCCTATATATAGCCCACAGTACTGTCCAGCCCCCATATATAGCCCTCAGTACTGTCCAGCCCCCATATATAGCCCCCAGTACTGTCCAGCCCCCATATATAGCCCCCAGTACTGTCCAGCCCCTACATATAGCCCCCAGTACTGTCCAGACCCCATATATAGCCCCCAGTACTGTTCAGCCCCCATATATAGCCCCCAGTATTGCCCAGCTCCCATATATAGCCCCCAGTACTGTCCAGCCCCCATATATAGCCCCCAGTACTGTCCAGCCCCTACATATAGCCCCCAGTACTGTTTAGCCCCCATATATAGCCCCCAGTATTGCCCAGCTCCCATATATAGCCCCCAGTACTGTCCAGCCGTCATATATAGCCCACAGTACTGTCCAGCCCCCTATGTTGTCCCCCTCTGATTAAAAAAAACGAAACACAACTCCTCTTACCACACGCTCCCCCGTCGCTGGTCAGTGGCGCACGCTGCACTGGACTCCGCCACAGAGCTGCACATCGGCCGGGTGCGGGGACGACACTCTTGTGACCGCAAGCAAAACACTGCTTGTAGTGACAAGAGTGGTTGACAGGGCTGGAAGCCTACTACATTTAACTGAAAGTGATTGTTGCGATTGCTTCCAGTTAAACAGGAATCCGGCAATAGAGTGGGCCCCCCGGGAGCACGGGGCCCCAGCTGGGCTTGCTGCAGTCTCCAGCCATATGTACCCTGACAGGGGGTGGGGCCGTCTCCAGCTCGAGGCCCACCGGGGATTTCCCCGCCTCCTCGGTGGCCCAGTCCAACACTGGTGATGTCCATGTAATATAAGCTCCACCTTCTTATCCAAATACTCCATGTAACAGTGTGTATCTGCAAAAAACAACTATGAGTAGGACTGAAAGCGACTCTGTACCCACAATCTGACCCCCCCCCCCCCCCCAAACCGCTTGTACCTTCAGATAGCTGTTTTTAATCCAAGATCTGTCCTGGGTCTGTTTGGCAGGTGATGCAGTTATTGTCCTAAAAAAACAACTTTTAAACTGGCAGCTCCGTGCCCTTTGGCTGTGGCTTACATTGTGTATACATTAGGCTGGCACAACCTCTCTGTCCCTCATCCCCGCCCTCCTCATCATTAGGAATGCTCCAGGCAGATTGCCTCCTATTCATCACCTGTGTCAGCACGGCACATGGGCTGGATCGTTAAGGCACCTGTGTAGTTTTCCCTGCAGAGGAATAGGAAAAATGGTGAAGAGGGCGGGGAGGAGGGACAGAGAGGGTGCGCTAGCCTAATGCATACACAAACTAAGCCATGGCCAAAGGGCACAGGGCTGCCAGTTGAAAAGTAGTTTTTTATGACAATAACTGCATCACCTGCCAAACGGACCCCAGGACAGATCTTGGATTAAAAGCAGCTATCTGAAGATACAAGTGGTTTTGTGGGGGGGGGTCAGATTGTGGGTACAGAGTCGCTTGAAGAACGACTGGTTAGTAAGAAACAGAGTTGGAGGAAGGTGGAGGTGTAAGCCCTTGGGGATTCTCCGGGCTCTGTCGTACTTGGTGAGTGTGAAGATGTGTAGTTTAATGGTGCATTTACACAGACAGATTTATCTGACAGATTCTTGAAGCCAAAGCCAGGAATGGATCTGAAAAGAGGAGAAATCCGTCTTTCCTTTCTGACCTGATCTCGGTTTATAGTCTGTTCCTGGTCGTGGCCTCAGAAATCTGTCAGATAAATATGTCTGTGTAAACGCACCATAAGGGAGATCAGTTTCTTGTGCTCACCTTCCCATTTGCATTTCATCTAGGGATGGTCCGAACCCTCCGAGGTTAGGGTTCGTATAAACCCGAACGCTCAGCATCAGATTCCCGCTGTCTGTCCGCTCCGTGGAGCGGGTGGATACAGCGGGAGAATCGCCTGGGATACAGCCTATGGCTATGGGAATCATTACCGAGAGTTCGGGTTCGTACGAACCCGAACCGAACTCGGTTCGGACCATCCCTAATTTAATCAGATCAGCTGAGGAAGTACTAAGCTCATTCCGCGGAGAACCCTTCCAGTATCCTCCGTGCTTCATCCTCTTTATAGGTGAATGTATTTGGAGTATCTGTAGGTCCAGAAGGTGGCAGTCCCACTGGGTGTATGTGTTCAATGGTGCACACTGGTTGGGATTTTTTTTTTTTCCAAATCAACTGGTTTCAGAAAGTTATATAGATTTGTAATTTACGTCTATTTAAAAACCTTGTCTTCCCATACTTATCAGCTGCTGTATGTCCTACAGTAAATGTTTTCTTTTCAGTCTGGCACAGTACTCTCTGCTGCCACCACTGTCCGAGACAGAAACTCTCAAGAGCTGTAGCAAATCACCTCAGAAATCCTCTCCGGCTCTGGACATTTCCTGTCTCGGACAGAGGTGGCAGCAGAGAGCACTGTGTGAGACTGAAAAGAAAAAAAGATATTTCCTGCAGGACATACAGCAGCTGATAAGTATGGAAAGACTTGAGATTTTTAAACAGAAGTAAATTACAAATCTATATAACTTTCTGAAACCAGTTGAAGTGAAAGAAAAAAGATTTTCGCTGGATAACCCCTTTAGTGCAAACGCTAAAATGAAAATGCCCAATAGCAAACCCCAGAATAAAGAGACATAATCTAAATTTGTTTTCAGAGAACCACAGTACCAAATAAGATGTCCATAGAATTACCAACATACAGCAGTGCTATACATGCCACCACCATCCCAGACCAAAAAGATACCATACAGTGCCACAAAGTAAACTCCATCATTCAGCATCACTATAGCAAGCATAGCAAGTGTGACACGTGGACTGTAACCAATGCACTAGATGGAACAAAGTTTGGCATCTTGTACTAGTGCATTTCCCCTAGAGATGGCCGTGTAAAATCCCACTCTCTAATAACACAACCTTTCTTTCCTACAACATTCTATATCATGACAATACATTCATGTGCAATCCTGACAAAGAATCTGTATAACATTATTCATCATCAGATGTCTGACTGTACTGTCCAACACAACAGCCCTGTGTCTATTCAACAGAATCTAGCAGAATAATGCAGCTATTGTTCATGTGGATATAAAATATTAGGCATCAAATCGCCTGCGTGACCCCCGACAGAACACAAGTCAGCTCTGGCGCTGCCAGTTATTTCAAGTCACAAAGCAGAAGCTGTGTAAAAAATAAATTCTCGGACAGCTTAAAGCTGTACTACAAAGAAATGGTATCAGAAAGTTATACAGATTTGTAAAAATCATCCTGTTTGAAAAGCTCAATTCTTACAGTACTTATTAGCTGCTGTATGTTCTGCAGAAAGTGGTGTATTCTTTCCAGTCTGACACAGTGCTCTTTGCTGCCACCTCTGTCCAGAGCAGGAAAGGTTTTTTATAGGTATTTGTACTGCTCTGGACAGTTCCTGTCACAGACAAAGGTGGCAGCAAAGAGCACCATTTCAAAGTTCATTTCCTGCAGGACATACAACAGCTGAAAGTATGGAAACTTGAGATTTTTAAATAGAATTAACTTATAAATCTATATAACTTTCTTACACCAGTTGATCTGACAACATTTATTTCTCCCGAATGCCCCTTTAAAGGGTATGTGCACAAAGACCTGTTTTGGGGCATTTTTTTAGTCATATGGTCATTTCTGGGTAATTTTATAGTCCAAAGCCGTCTAAAAAACTTACAGCGCTGTTGCAACCAACTTCATACATTTTTGGACGATGAGGCAACGCCTCTGCTTTTCCAGCATGGTAGTGTTTCTTAGATTTCTGCAGTAAAGGGTGATGAACTAAAAAGCTATGTAGAGAAGTATGTACAGACTGAACCTGAAGCATTCCTTCTCATGTATGAATGTAATCTGGAGTGAGGGACGTGTTGGGGCAAGAAATATAGGATATTAGCAAGCGGAGCTCAGCTGCCGGCTGATGTCAGCGCTCTGCAGATGACTGGAGTGTTCTCAGGAAACCTTATGAAGTGCGCTGTGCCACAAAGTTCACAAGTTTTTAAGCAGGAGATTTTTTTGTTGCAGTAAGTTTTGCTTCTCTTCCATTCATCTGAACTGAACTTTGAGAAGAATTGAATATATTTTCACGCTGCATCCGCATCACCTTTTGGAAGAGCGCTCTAATTTTTTACTCTTGGGGCCAGTTTACATGGAGCAAAAGTGTCAGAATTCCGTGGCGGCGCTCTCCTGCCTCAGTGTCACATAGTGGGGAAGATATATCAAACATGGTGTAACGTGAAACTGGCTCAGTTGCCCCTAGCAACCAATCAGATTCCACCTTTCATTCCTCATAGACTCTTTGGAAAATTAAAGGTGGATTCTGATTGGTTGCTGGGGGCAACCCAGCCAGTTTCACTTTACACCTTGTTTGATAAATCTCCCCCAGTGTCTCTTTGGGATGGCTTGCGCGCCCCTGCCGCTCTCCACTCAAAGAATTGACATTCGGCGGAAACGGAGGGGTGCAAGCCCTCTCACTGACACCCTGAGGCAGGAGGAATTCCGCAGCGGAGAATTCCATTGCAGAATTACGACACTTTTGCTCCGTGTGAACTGGCCCAAAGTCAATAAAGTCTAATTTCTTAGTGAAACTTTCTTTCTTTTTATCCTATGGTGTAAGGGTGGGTTCACACTGAGGAATCCACATGGAGAAATTCCTGCGGCAGATTCCGTCGCTCGCCCAAGCGCAGATCTCCGCCCGTCCCATAGACTCCATTCTATGGTCGGGCGACTTCCGCCCGTTTCGACCTGCTGCTATGTATGTGCCATGAAGTAATAAGCACTTTTTGCACTTTAAACTGCCTGGATGCTATTACCTTTTTTCTTTTGCATGGACTGAGTTTTGATGGACTACAGGACTGGTAACTTTGCTTCATCCCATTTTTTGATTTTTGTTTAACATTGTTGACGTCCATTTTTGTGTATGAAGGAGTGCTGTGGTACATTTTACATTTCTATTGTGCATAGAATGGAGTCTATGGCACAGGCAGAGATGCGCGCGGTCGTGAGCGACGGAATTTGCGGGAACTTCTCTACGCGGATTCCTCAGTGTGAACCCACCCTTAGCTTACACTATGTAAGCTGCCTGATCTAGGAGACCCCAGTTATCAAGTTGGGCTATGGTAAAGTTTAATGTACACTATAAAAGGACCCTTAAGTCAACGGGGGCAGTTGGCGTACACTCACTGCGCGACAAATTCGGCAATGCAGTCATTTTTATTTTACGTTTTTTACAATGGCACAGAAAAAGAGAAATGCAAGCATAGGTGTAAGTTCCACCTTAGGCCGGTTTCACATGAACATAAAATGGGGACATTTCTGCAAAGCTGTGTATACAGCATCTGTGGGCTGTTGTGACCATAGAAAGCTATGGTCTCTGAAGAACTGACAAACTAGTTCAAGGTACACACAAATGTTTATTCTTTTGCAAGAAAAATTGTACCAGCTCTATCCTCCGAGTCAATCTAGTTGTTGTATCTCTCCAGGAAGTGCCTGGGGAAATTCGATAAAGTATGGTTGCAACATGGCTGAGCTACAGGTCTGTTACGGGTTGAGGGATTGCGAGGATAAATAAAATCTGTAAAAACTGGACATACACAAGGATAGGACATAGAAAGGACGTCTGTACCAGGTGGTGTGTATGCATATATACAGATGCGTGAACAAGTATCTATGCTCCCTGTAATAATCCGTGGATGCCGCCTGCACTTTGTTTGCCTCCAGTTGTCATGTTTTTCTTTCTCACGGTTGCAAATGAGACAAAAAAAAAGCTACTTGTGCTGTGACTGCAGAATGCAAACACATGTAACTACATGGCTATGTTCCTAAGGCCAGGTTCCCACATTAGAATTCAAAATTCATTGTCGATAATCTCAGCTATTGGTCAAGAAATGTATCATATATTTAGGTGAACATATACTACATGATTTCATATTTCCAGGTTATGGACTATGGGGGCTTAATAGGGCACATAGAGAGGGATTATCTTAACAAAAACGCCCCTTTCTAAAGCATAAAGAACAATGGCCACCTTTGAGTTTTACAGTTTATCTATAGAATTAATCTACATAAAAAGTTACCCATGAGGTAGGGAGAGTTATTCAGCAAATCCTCCGATTCCCACTATTCCCTTCCTTCAATTGTTTGCTAAGCTCCCTGGAGACCCCTAAAGCATTCTGTATTCTGAACCTGATGCCATTAACCCATTCCTGAAACAGAGACGCAATACTGTTATAACGTAGATAATGGATAAACCAAGTGCATCAACCTGTTCCCAAACACCAGAACCAAGTCCAGCTATTTATTTCTACAGTAAAAAAATATTATTACTTGAGGCTGTGGTCACATGAACAATTGCATTGTGGTACTGTTGTAGTTTTACCATGATTTTCCTAGTTTTTGCACCAGCCTCAAAATTGCAGCAAAACATCTCATCTTAGGCCATGTTCCCGGGTAGTAAGACACCAGCCGGGTCACGGAACAGCCGGTTTTAGAGAAGATCATCCCGGCCAGTACTCCAGTACTGCAGCCGGATGATCTTCACTGCTGCTGAATTCGTATACGGGCTGTCAGGAACTCACCTGACCTGGCTCCTGCGGCGTCTTCCCCGGCCTCTGCTCCGGCGGCCGGCTCGAGTACGCGCCGGAGCTCCGCCCGCCGGAGCAGAGTGACGTCACGGAGACCCGACGGCGTCCCTAGTAACCGGGGACGCCGCGGGCTCACGTGACAGTCAGTCAGCTGGCCGGCCAGCGCAGCTGATGCGGCTCGTGCAGGCTGAGTGGCAGATCGCTCTGCCACTTGGTCTGCAGCACCGCAGCTGCAGAGATTGCTGGATCAGGAGACTGGACCAATTAGTGTCTGGTCCAGGCTCCTGGTTCAGTATAAAGTAAAGTGATAGCCAGCTGGTAGTTGCTGGCTATTAGTTCGTCTAGTCCCAGCTCCCCTGCTCCTTCCCAGCGTTCCCTGCCCTATATCCCTTTCTGCTTGCCTTCTCGTGTTCTTGACCCTCCGCCTGACCTGTGACTATTCTTTGCTTGCCGATTCTGTACTGCGTTGTCCGTGTGGTTTGACCTGGCTTGTTTACTACTCTTTATTGTGTTTTGTCCGTCTGTCGTGTTTTGTGTTCCACGTATTCAGTACAGGGAACGTCTTCGTGGTTGTCCGCGACCGCCTAGGGTCGACTGAGGCAATTAGGCAGGGACAGTGGGTGGGATCAGATCAGGGCCCACTGTCTGGTTGTGTTTGTCCGCGCTGACAGAATAGCCAGCCCTATACTGCCCATTGCCCCATGGACGACAGGACCGCCATGTCAAATATCGTGGACCAAATGCAGCAACTTAACACCATGGTCCAGGAACTTGCTATGAGAGTCCAGGATCAGGAGACGACATCACGACAGCTCACCGTAACCTCCCCATTACCTCCCGAACCACCCGTCCAGCTCCCTGACAAGTTTTCGGGGGACCGTAGTAAATTCCGTACTTTTCGGGAGGGGTGCAAGTTGTTTTTTAGGTTACGGCCACGCTCCTCAGGAGATGAGACCCAGAGAGTGGGTATTATCATGTCCCTCCTCCAAGGACCCCCGCAAGAATGGGCTTTTTCTCTACCCCCTGACTCTCCTAACCTAAGGACCACCGACCAGTTCTTTTGTTCACTGGGATTGCTGTATGATGACCCGGACTGTGCAGCCAATGCCGAACGTCAGCTAACTGGGTTAAGACAGGGTCGCCGTCCAGTGGAAGAGTACTGTTCTGAGTTCCGGCAGTGGAGCTGTCTCTCCACGTGGAACGACCCAGCCCTCCGGTTTCAGTTTCGGGAGGGCCTTAGTGACCGACTGAAGGACATGCTAGTAGCATACCCCACTCCCGACTCGCTCGAAGAGAGCATGACACTAGCGATCAGAGTTGACCGTAGATTAAGGGATCGACAAAGGGAGAGGGGTACTCCTGACCATCACAAAACCCCTATCTCTCCTATTCCGTTCTCCAAACCTCCCCTTCCTGTCTCACCCCCTTTCGAGGAGCCGATGCAGGTAGACTCCGCCGATGCCAAGGCCCGACGAGCCCATCGCCTGCAGAATAGGCTGTGCTTTTACTGTGGGAAGACAGGACACCAGGTTCGGCAGTGTCCCAACAAGCCGAGGTCTTCGACGGAAAACTTCAACGCCTGAGAGATTATCGAGGGGGTCTCTCAGGCGCTCAGGTATCCTTCAAAAATAAGCTGTTGTTGCCCATTTCCTTGGTGTTGGGAGGTAAATGTATTAGTGGGTATGCCCAGATCGATTCTGGATCCTCAGCAAATTTCATTAACCCCATGTTTTTTTCAGGTTTAGAGGTATGTCCCTTGCTGCTCCAGCGTCCAGTTGGTGTCACTGGAGCAGACTCTGCTCCCTTTTCCCAGGGTGATGTACGGTATAGGACCCCCTCCATGGAGGTTAAAGTAGGGTCTGTCCATATTGAAAGTCTGGATTTTCTTGTTATGCATAACCTGTCATCTGATGTTATCCTGGGGTTACCCTGGCTGGAGGCTCATAACCCGGTCTTCGATTGGTCCAATAGGGAACTTGTGCGGTGGGGGCCTGGGTGTGCATCACATTGTATTGCGGTTTCCCTTGCAGGGTGTTCCCCGGCGGAGGGAGAGATTCCCGAATTCTTGTTGGATTATTCAGACGTATTTGATGAAAAAGCAGTGGACGGGTTGCCACCCCATAGACGGTATGATTGCGCCATTGATTTAGTTCCCGGTTCCAGATACCCCCGAGGTCGAATATTCAATTTGTCCTGCCCTGAAAGAGAAGCCATGCGAGAATACATAAAGGACAGTTTACGCAAAGGCCACATACGTCCTTCTTCTTCTCCCATGGGTGCTGGCTTCTTCTTTGTAGGCAAAAAGGATGGGGGTCTCCGGCCTTGTATCGATTACCGGGAACTAAACAAGATCACTGTTAAAAACCAACACCCCCTACCGTTGATTCCAGACTTGTTTAATCAAATTGTGGGCGCTAAGTGGTTTTCCAAGGTTGACTTACGGGGGGCTTATAATTTAATCAGAATCAGGGAAGGTGACGAGTGGAAGACCGCATTCAATACCCCAGAGGGCCATTTCGAATATCTCGTTATGCCCTTTGGGTTATGCAATGCCCCGGCGGTCTTCCAACACTTTGTTAATGATATCTTCCGTGAGCACCTTGGACGTTTTCTTGTTGTCTACCTTGATGACATTTTGATCTTCTCCTCAGATTGGTCTTCCCACGTAAAGCAGGTCCGCACGGTAATGGAGCTTCTGAGACAAAATAATCTTTACGCCAAGGTGTCAAAGTGCCAATTCGGTATCCAGGAGGTCTCGTTTTTGGGTTATAACATCACCCCCAATTCTTTTGGTATGGATCCCCTTAAAGTAGCGGCTATTGTAAAATGGGAACGACCCAGTAACCTGAAGGCCTTACAAAGGTTTTTGGGTTTCGCTAATTATTACCGGAAATTTATCAAGGGGTTCTCAGTTATAGCTAAACCCCTCACAGATCTTACCAGGAAAGGGGCGAATCTGGTACACTGGTCCACAGAGGCAATCCAGGCATTTGACATCCTTCGGCAATGTTTTTCAGAAGCTCCAGTACTGGCCCAGCCCGACTTCGAGCGCCCTTTTATTGTTGAGGTGGACGCATCCGAGGTGGGTGTGGGAGCAGTTTTATCCCAGGGAACTGACACTCTTACCCATCTTCGGCCAGTTGCGTACTTCTCGAGGAAGTTCTCCCAAGCGGAACGCAACTACGATATTGGGAATAGAGAATTATTGGCTATTAAGATGGCATTTGATGAGTGGAGGCATTTCTTGGAAGGTGCCAAACATAGAGTCACAGTGTTGACGGATCATAAGAATCTCATTTATCTGGATACCGCCAAACGACTCTCTCCACGTCAGGCCCGATGGGCCCTGTTCTTTACTAGGTTTGACTTTGAGATCACATATCGACCTGGCTCTCGTAATATTAAGGCTGATGCCCTCTCTCGCAGTTTTGATTCCGGGAACATTCCTGAGAAACAGGTCGATACGATCTTGAAACCAGGGGTTGTGGTATCCGTCCTACAACCGGACTTGGTTACTCGGTTGCTGAGTCTCAGGATTTAGCCCCCCATAACACTCCTGACTCCCTCCTATTTGTGCCACCGAACCTTCGCCTCCGGGTCCTGGAGGAAATCCATAGTTCCGTTTTGGCAGGACATCCAGGGATAGCAGGCACTAAATACTTGCTCTCGCGCCATTTCTGGTGGCCAACTTGGGCCTGAGATGTTAAATCTTTTGTTGAAGCGTGTGAGGTCTGTGCTAGGTCCAAGGTTCCCCGTAGGCCACCGGAGGGATTGTTACATCCCTTGCCGGTTCCTGCGAGACCTTGGACACATATATCGATGGACTTTATTACCGACTTACCAGTATCTAGGGGTAAGACTGTCATTTGGGTAGTGGTGGATCGATTCTCCAAAATGTGTCACCTTATTCCACTGCGTAAACTCCCTAGTGCTCGTTTGTTGGCCACGTTGTTTATCGGTCATATTCTACGGTTGCATGGTGTCCCGGAGAATGTTGTTTCCGACAGAGGTGTCCAGTTTGTGGCCAAATTCTGGAGGGAGTTCTGTGGGAAGCTGGGAATCTCTTTGTCCTTCTCGTCGGCTTTCCATCCTCAGACGAATGGGCAAACTGAGAGAACCAACCAATCTTTGGAACAATTCCTGAGATGTTTCATAGCTGATACGCAGGATAAATGGCGAGATTTCATTCCTCTGGCTGAATTTGCTATCAACAATCATGAACAACGTTCTACTAATATGTCACCTTTTTTTTGTAATTATGGTTTCAATCCCAGGTATTCGTCCGTTCACTCTGCAGAGTCTGTCAATCCCTCAGCTGAGACAATCTTTTCTAAACTGTGCACAGTTTGGGCCCAAGCTCATCAGAACTTGGTTAAAGCCCAAGAGTCCTACCAAAAATTCGCTAACAGAAGACGCATATCTGGCCATCAATACGTTGTAGGTGAAAAAGTCTGGCTCTCAACAAAAAACCTGAAATTGAGAGTCCAATCAGGAAAACTGGCACCCAAATACATTGGGCCATACATGATCATGGAGGTTATTAACCCAGTAACTTTCAGGCTTAAACTACCATCGTCCCTAAGGATTCATTCTGTTTTTCATAAAGCCTTGCTGAAAAAATATGTGCCACCGGTGTTTCCGTCACCTCCTCCTGCTCCACTAGTCGTCCAGGGTGAACTGGAGTATGAGGTAGAGAGAATTCTAAACTCTCGGTGGGTGCAGGGTTCGTTACAATACTTAGTCCACTGGAAGGGTTTTGGACCAGAGGAGCGTACATGGGTGGCAGTTAGAGATATACACGCTCCTCAGTTAATCCGACGATATCATACCCAGAATCCTTCTAAACCCGGTCCAGTGGATAAGGGTCCTGAGGCCCCTCATAAGAGGGGGGGTAATGTCAGGAACTCACCTGACCTGGCTCCTGCGGCGTCTTCCCCGGCCTCTGCTCCGGCGGCCGGCTCGAGTACGCGCCGGAGCTCCGCCCGCCGGAGCAGAGTGACGTCACGGAGACCCGACGGCGTCCCTAGTAACCGGGGACGCCGCGGGCTCACGTGACAGTCAGTCAGCTGGCCGGCCAGCGCAGCTGATGCGGCTCGTGCAGGCTGAGTGGCAGATCGCTCTGCCACTTGGTCTGCAGCACCGCAGCTGCAGAGATTGCTGGATCAGGAGACTGGACCAATTAGTGTCTGGTCCAGGCTCCTGGTTCAGTATAAAGTAAAGTGATAGCCAGCTGGTAGTTGCTGGCTATTAGTTCGTCTAGTCCCAGCTCCCCTGCTCCTTCCCAGCGTTCCCTGCCCTATATCCCTTTCTGCTTGCCTTCTCGTGTTCTTGACCCTCCGCCTGACCTGTGACTATTCTTTGCTTGCCGATTCTGTACTGCGTTGTCCGTGTGGTTTGACCTGGCTTGTTTACTACTCTTTATTGTGTTTTGTCCGTCTGTCGTGTTTTGTGTTCCACGTATTCAGTACAGGGAACGTCTTCGTGGTTGTCCGCGACCGCCTAGGGTCGACTGAGGCAATTAGGCAGGGACAGTGGGTGGGATCAGATCAGGGCCCACTGTCTGGTTGTGTTTGTCCGCGCTGACACGGGCGCATCAGCATGCACCCGCATCCGAATTCCCCGCTGCTCACAATGGATTGTTTGGCCGGAGCTGCATGCTCCATTGTGTGCACTGACAGGTTCTGACATGTCAGTTTTTGCGGCACTGTGTATACACTCCGGCCGGGATTCCTTCAGGTGCAGCACTACGTAAGTTCGGTAGTAATCACGGCCGTCGTTGAAAATTGGCAACGGAAAACCATGTCATAACGAACCGCCGAGTATTTGTTTTAGTATTAGTTTTCCCTCCCCAATAGTGTCTTATATAGTAGCCAGCCCTCCCCAATAGTCTCTTATATAGTAGCCAGCCCTCCCCCCAGAGTCTCTTATATAGTAGCCTGCCCTTCCCAATAGTGTCTTATATAGTAGCCAGCCCTCCCCAATATTCTCTTATATAGTAGCCTGCCCTTCCCAATAGTCTCTTATATAGTAGCCAGCCCTCCCCAATAGTCTCATATAGTAGCCAGCCCTCCCCAATAGTCTCTTATATAGTAGCCTGCCCTTCCCAATAGTCTCTTATATAGTAGCAGCCCTCCCCAATAGTGTCTTATATAGTAGCCTGCCCTTCCCAATAGTCTCTTATATAGTAGCCAGCCCTCCCCAATAGTCTCTTATATAGTAGCCAGCCCTCCCCAATAGTCTCTTATATAGTAGCCAGCCCTCCCCAATAGTGTCTTATATAGTAGCCTGCCCTTCCCAATAGTGTCTTATATAGTAGCCTGCCCTTCCCAATAGTGTCTTATATAGTAGCCAGCCCTCGCGAAGACAACACCACATTGCCGGCATTGGGGCACTACTGACATACTTCTAGGCCAAAGGCTAAAAACTGCCTGCGGCCTACAAGATTATAATATGGGCGGTGTGAGTGGCCGTCTGGACTACCTGTATTATAACCTGCTGCAATGTCGGCAGGAAACATTCTTCTGTCTTCTGTTCTATAGATACATGACAAATATATAAAATGGATACCAGGCTATAGAGGCCAGATGCCGCTATTAGGCGTCCATCACCTGTGGGCTATAACGCCATTCACGGATACGTCATGAAAGTATATATACATTTACTGGTGCCTGTGACAGGGGCTTGCAATACTATCACAGATGAACCTGCTCCTCTATGCATAGAGTACAAGCCATACTGGCAAAAAGTTTTCTCTCTCTGTTATTATATCTGTATATGCCCTTTGGCTCCATACAAACCTGACCCTGCTCCCCCCCCCCCCCCAGTCACGTGACCCCCTCCCCATTCTCTGCACCATGTGCCAGTGTCACTCTGCCCAGCACCTGCTGTGTGCACCGGCCATACTGCTAGTCACTGACTCCCTGCTCTACTAGCCTACACCTGGCTACACCCTCTAAATACGTCCGGGCAGGTTGTGGGGTGGGGTTTCTGCTCAGTGTCAGTAAAGCCCTGGGGATCCTTCCTCCCCCTCCTAGATGGGATGGTAGGGCTCGGAGTCAATGCCTGGAGGGGCTGGATCAATCCAAATAGTAGGAAGGCTGGGTGTGATCTCCGCTGGATTGTGTAGCGCTGGAGCAGGGTTAGGGCTGCAGACATGTGTCATTTATTGCTGTGTTTTCCGGAGTCCTCAGCCATGTCCTCTGCCTCCTCCTAGGCCAGCTGTGTGCTGGGGCTGGGCTGTGTCCCATCATGTCTGTCACCCTGCTGGACATTCCTGAGCTCATGGAGGACTACAGGTAAGTGGCTGCCAGGTGGGTCACCCCTGTGGCATCTCATTGTGTCATGTAGTTGTATGAGATAATATATAGTATATTATATAGCATTGTCTGCCCTCATACTGATGGAGTTGTATATTATATAGCATTGTGTGTCTCATACTGATGGAGTTGTATATTATATAGCATTGTGTGTCTCATACTGATGGAGTTGTATATTATATAGCATTGTGTGTCTCATACTGATGGAGTTGTGTATATATATATAGCATTGTGTCTCATACTGATGGAGTTGTATATTATATAGCATTGTGTGTCTCATACTGATGGAGTTGTATATTATATAGCATTGTCTGCCCTCATACTGATGGAGTTGTATATTATATAGCATTGTCTGCCCTCATACTGATGGAGTTGTATATTATATAGCATTGTGTCCTCATACTGATGGAGTTGTATATTATATAGCATTGTGTCCTCATACTGATGGAGTTGTATATTATATAGCATTGTGTCCTCATACTGATGGAGTTGTATATTATATAGCATTGTGTCTCATACTGATGGAGTTGTATATTATATAGCATTGTGTCCTCATACTGATGGAGTTGTATATTATATAGCATTGTGTGTCTCATACTGATGGAGTTGTATATTATATAGCATTGTGTCCTCATACTGATGGAGTTGTATATTATATAGCATTGTCTGCCCTCATACTGATGGAGTTGTATATTATATAGCATTGTCTGCCCTCATACTGATGGAGTTGTATATTATATAGCATTGTGTGTCCCCATACTGATGGAGTTGTATATTATGTAGCATTGTGTGTCTCATACTGATGGAGTTGTATATTATATAGCATTGTCTGCCCTCATACTGATGGAGTTGTATATTATATAGCATTGTGTCTCATACTGATGGAGTTGTATATTATATAGCATTGTGTCTCATACTGATGGAGTTGTATATTATATAGCATTGTGTCCTCATACTGATGGAGTTGTATATTATATAGCATTGTCTGCCCTCATACTGATGGAGTTGTATATTATATAGAATTGTGTCCCCATACTGATGGAGTTGTATATTATGTAGCATTGTGTGTCTCATACTGATGGAGTTGTATATTATATAGCATTGTGTCCTCATACTGATGGAGTTGTATATTATATAGCATTGTGTGTCCCCATACTGATGGAGTTGTATATTATATAGCATTGTGTCCTCATACTGATGGAGTTGTATATTATATAGCATTGTGTGTCCCCATACTGATGGAGTTGTATATTATATAGCATTGTGTCCCCATACTGATGGAGTTGTATATTATGTAGCATTGTGTGTCTCATACTGATGGAGTTGTATATTATATAGCATTGTGTCCTCATACTGATGGAGTTGTATATTATATAGCATTGTGTGTCCCCATACTGATGGAGTTGTATATTATATAGCATTGTGTCTCATACTGATGGAGTTGTATATTATATAGCATTGTGTCCTCATACTGATGGAGTTGTATATTATATATAGCATTGTGTCTCATACTGATGGAGTTGTATATTATATATAGCATTGTGTCTCATACTGATGGAGTTGTATATTATATATAGCATTGTGTCTCATACTGATGGAGTTGTATATTATATAGCATTGTGTGTCTCATACTGATGGAGTTGTATATTATATAGCATTGTCTGCCCTCATACTGATGGAGTTGTGTATATATATAGCATTGTCTGCCCTCATACTGATGGAGTTGTATATTATGTAGCATTGTGTCCTCATACTGATGGAGTTGTATATTATATAGCATTGTGTCTCATACTGATGGAGTTGTATATTATATAGCATTGTCTGCCCTCATACTGATGGAGTTGTGTATATATATAGCATTGTGTGTCCCATACTGATGGAGTTGTATATTATGTAGCATTGTGTGTCTCATACTGATGGAGTTGTATATTATATAGCATTGTGTCTCATACTGATGGAGTTGTATATTATATAGCATTGTGTGTCTCATACTGATGGAGTTGTATATTATATAGCATTGTCTGCCCTCATACTGATGGAGTTGTGTATATATATAGCATTGTGTGTCCCATACTGATGGAGTTGTATATTATGTAGCATTGTGTGTCTCATACTGATGGAGTTGTATATTATATAGCATTGTGTGTCTCATACTGATGGAGTTGTATATTATATAGCATTGTGTCCTCATACTGATGGAGTTGTATATTATATAGCATTGTGTGTCCCCATACTGATGGAGTTGTATATTATATATAGCATTGTGTCTCATACTGATGGAGTTGTATATTATATAGCATTGTCTGCCCTCATACTGATGGAGTTGTATATATATAGCATTGTGTCCCCATACTGATGGAGTTGTATATTATACACTGTACTTATTTGTTGTTACACTTTGTTTTTTTTTTGTTGTGTTTCATATTATAGACATTATTTGTAAACACATGAGGAAAACGCCCTGGTGGTAGCTTTTATGTGGTGGATATGACAGTGTCAATATTATGGTTTTCTTATTGTAAAGAAATACAAATACAGATGTGAACAGAGCCTTACATATAGATAAGGACACAGTATGTCTATCCAGCCTGATCTAACATATCATGCTTCTTTGTTTTTTTGCTAGGTTGACAAAAATGCAGTGTGAAACCTCTCACACAGTATTTTACAACCAAAACCGGGAGTGGATTGAAAACACAGAAAGGATCTGTTCATACACTCTTGTAATTGAGTGGATGGCCGCCATTTAATAACAAATAATTATTGTTATTTAAAATCAACAACCATTAATTGACGACCGGTGACGGACAGTGTGTGCATATAGCCTTCCTGTGTTTTCAACTCCTTGTTTTGGTTGAAAAATACTGAACAAAAATACTGTGTAAGAACATAGCCTTAGGGCTCTATTACACAGAGCGATAATCGGACGAATCAGCCCACTTCAGCCGATTATTGCTCTGTGTAATAGAACCTTCAGCTGATGAAATGATCGGCTGACAATTTCTTTAGGTCTAGACCTAAAATTGTCGGTTGTCAGGTGTGCATGGCTACGTGTAATAGCAATGCACGGCCGACAGCTGATGATTGTAGTATAAAATAATAAAATATGTACTTTACCACGTTCCTGGGTGCCCTTTGAGACTTCCCTGGTCTCTGCAGCTCTGTCTCCTGATTCCTTCTGCTCTGGTCTTTTTGCGCTGACAGGCCACCCAGCCGATCACTGGCCCAGACACGACCGCACACAGTGATTGGCTGGGTGGCCTGTCAGCGCAAAGACCGGAGCAGAAGTTGTACCTAAGTTTTACCACTAGATGTCGCTATTGTTTGTATATGCACTTGTATATTGCACAGCTGTAGTGAACAAGGGGTTATTTGTTGTTTGTCATCTGCGCGCCAATAAGATCTCTTTTCTTTTCTCCACCTATGTCTGTTCTCCTTTCTTCGCTTTGCTCTCCACCACTCACAGGAGATATTACACTTCCTGTAGGAAGTAGTCACATGAGGAGAGGAAGTACACACTTACGCTTAAGGAGTCTTATCCAAGTCTTGATAGAGAGAGACGCAAGACTTGATGGTCACTGCTGTGATTAAGCTGGGCCCTGGTTCTGCCAGGTCCCCCACTAGTCCAGTGTAGTCTAGACTGGTGTGTGGTAGTGGACAGACATATTGGAAGCTCAGAGAGTCTTTTCTTCTCCAAAGCTACACCTCTTCTTATTATGCAGTGCTAAGCCACTCAGGAGAGGACAGGTCAAATATCACCCCGACCCACGCCGTGAACATCTCTAACAGTGCAGGACAGTATCCTACAACAAGAGGAACTGATCCGGATAGAGCAAAGTTGCTACGAGCCTACGTACTCTATCTTGCAGCGTGGGTGTAACCAGGTAATTTGGCCACCCTGCTCAACTCTGGTAACAAGGTCTGGGGCTTGTGTCACCCTAGGAGGACGGGTCATCAGACACGGTAGGGCAACAGGTGGTACAGCGACCACAAAGGTCGAAACACGGGCACAAGTAGTCTTCTATTTTTTAAGTATTCTTCAGTATTCTACATCTTCTTCTAAAGTTCCGGCAGAGCATGTTCTACCCTGGGTTGGGACTCTCAGCACAAACTCCTCTCTACTACATTGAACTCTCAGCGCAAACTCCTCTCTAATACTCTAAACTCACTCTACTTCTCAGCCCACAACCAAGTCAGCACAGCTCTTTTGCTCCAAAAGCTTTTAACTCAGATTGTGTCAAGTCAGAAGTCTATTATCAGCTACTGTACTAAGAATTCCTGACGTAAAGAAGATTTTATTTATGGTAACAGGACTCGGTTATTATTCTCCAGGCACCTACAGTCCTTACAACATCCTTGCATCATCTCCCCTTTCTGTGGGTGGCGGTACGAATAGTCCAGGTCGGTCACAACTCCACTCTGGACCACTGTGATAAGTACCCAAGGGACCCCCTCACAGCCCGGCAGGTCACCGACCACAGGGGAAGGGTATAGCTAGCCACTGCAAAATAAAAGCAGGTGTGCCTATGAACTGGTATGTCTCATAATGTTCTGTAATAGATGGTGCAAGTCACCAGAGAATAGTCAGGACCCTCTTATTCTAGGTTTATATGGGGCATGAGTATAAATATGAAGTATGTAAAAGAAACTGTTCAGCCATGTTCTGGCACATCTACCTATATTTTCCATTTATTTATTTTTTTCTTGTATTGTGAAATATTTATTGCGTTGGTGCATCTTGTCCCTTGTAACCTCTCACTGGTTTGTGTCCCCCCTGTAGTCCTTGCGATGACTACGATGACTTCTTTGGTATGATTGGGGAGGAGGAGAATGGAGACTTACTGGAACTTCAGCCGCTCTTCCACAATACAGGTATTGTTACACTCTATAATGTGGAGCATAAACATGATGTGACATTGTATTAGATAGTTTTTGATGTTGTTACATGGGGATAGATCAGAGGATTCTTAGGAAGCTGCAAACCATCCCAGTGATCTTTCCTTTTTCCTATAAAGAAGGCATGGGTTCCCTGCTACATAGCCGACAGCATGGCACAGATTGTCTCCCCAAGGTCATAACTTGAGTGAAAACTTGCCAGGGTACAGTGAATGGATGGGAAAATGAAAGGGGTACTCCAACAAAAAGTTTTTCCTTTCAGATCAGTTGGTACCAGTATGTGCCAGATATTTGTAATTTACTTCTATTAACCCCTTAAGGACAGAGACAATTTTCGTTTTTGCGTTTTCGTTTTTTCCTCCTTGTGTTTAAAAGGCCATAGCACTTGCATTTTTCCACCTAGAAACCCACATGAGCCCTTATTTTTTGCGTCACTAATTGTACTTTGCAATGACAGACTGAATTTTTGCATAAAGTACACTGCGAAACCAGGAAGAATTCAATGGGGTGTGAAATTGAACAAAAAAAAACGCATTTCTTTTATTTGGGGGGAATGTGTTTTTACGCCATTTGCCCTGGGGTAAAACTGTCCGTTACGATTAAAACGATATATAACATGTATAACGTCTTTTATCTGATGGCCTGTAAAAAATTCAAACCATTGTTAACAAATATATGTTCCTTAAAATCGCTCTATTCCCAGGCTTATAGCGCTTTTATCCTATGGTCTATGGGGCTGTGTGAGGTGTCATTTTTTGTGCCATGATGTGTTCTTTCTATCGGTACCTTGATTGCACATATACAACTTTTTGATCACTTTTTATTACATTTTTTCTGGATTTAAGGCGACCAAAAATGCGCAATTTTGCACTTTAGGATTTTTTGGCGCTTACGCCATTTACCGTGCAAGATCAGTAATGTGATTAATTAATAGTTCGGGCGATTACGCACGCGGCGATAGCAAACATGTTTATTCATTTATTTAAAACATGGGAAAAGGGGGTTGATTCAAACTTTTATTCGGGGAGGGCGCTTTTTACTAATAAGAACACTTTTTTTTTTTTAACACTTTACTGTATACTAGAAGCCCCCCTGGGGGACTTCTAGTATATACACACTGATCTCTCATTGAGATCTTTTCTGTATACTTACACAGCAAAGATTAATGAGATCGGCACTCGTTTGCGGGCTAAAGATACGGAGATCGCTCCTCCGGGGGGCAACGTCCCAGGGGGGCGATCTCCGCCACTAGACACCAGGGAAGTGCTGCAGAAGGTAATCGGATGCAGCTGTCAACTTTGACAGCTGCATCTGATTACCTGATTAGCGGGCACGTTCCGATCGCCGTGCCTGCTAATCAGGTAATCAGATAGCCGCGGTCCCGGGCTACACGCGGCACCCGGGATCGCGGCGGTTCAGAGCAGAGGTTCAGAGGCCAGTGATTGTCAGCAACGTCCGGAGCACAATGTACAGGACACTTCCAGAGAGACTCCTTAGTAGCGGTAGCCTTGGACTGAGAGTGATCAGAGGGGTGAATGGTTAACATACATTTTTCTTTTTTATTTACCTTCCTTATCGTTGTTTTTTCTTTGTTAAAACATAAAACCCCTTTATGGCTATGTTACCTTAGAATGTACTTTTGGGCTTATACTGGGGATAGTATGAGTACTTCCCAGGGTAGGGACACCTCCTATTGGCAATAAATATTTTAATGCAAGATGCAGAAGAGTCTTTTTTTAGAATACATGCAGAACGTTTGTCGACCTCATCGTCTCCACTCAACAAATATGGATTGCTATACGCATACAATATGCATCACTTTCTGGATCCATATTTCCTATATAGAGCCCTAAGTAATAAGCTTTTATAGTGTACAATACATTTCAAGAGTTCTCTGCTAGAGATGAGCGAACCCCAGCATTTGAATACCAGTGGCTGCAGAAGTTGGATGCAGCCCTAGGAAGTTTAGGAAAACATAGATACAGTCTATTGCCCATGGTATCCATATTTTCCTGCAGCCTTAGGGCTGCATCCAACTTCTTCATCTCCGGTAACCAAATGCCATGCTCTTGGGTTCGGACAAACCGGGGCGTGCTCAAGGTTCCCTCATCTTTATTCTCTGCCTAAAATATGGCTTATACAGTAATAAGCAGGGCTTTTTAAATCTTCATAGACTATAATAGAGCCTGACTTTCTTAATCAGTCAGATTCAACAGCATGCGCTGCTGCATGCTTAGCCTGGCTATAATTCCTCATTGCAGCCGGTCTCAGGACTGATATTTTGTTGACATTATTGCATCTCATATATGCATCTCATATAAATGTTTGGCATAATGCTATCACTCTATAATCTGAGGCACCCCAACCAATCCTGAGAATAAAAGTGCTGTAGTGCTTTATTCCTATTCATATCCCTACTCTTCAGTGGGTGGTAACCATTAAAGGGGTCTCCCAGTAGTAATTGAGAAGTGTTAAATTCCTAATATTCTGTATGTTACAATTAAGTTTTGAGTGCTGATTTCAGGGGGACTTCACTTTCGGGGTGTAATGTCTTTTGATATATCTGCATTTATATGTGTAGTCTATGCATATAGAGAAAACTTTACTAAACAGATAATACCCACCACTAGGGGCATTAGTCCCTGAGGGCTGCACTAGGGAAAGATTTGAAACAAGGACCGTGGTAAGAATTTGGGGACGGTCTAATGTTCACTTCTTTTTTTTTTTCAGCTGTGTGCTCTCGGAGAAACCCCTTCAAATCCCCATGTAAATCTACCCTCATTTTCTTATTCCAGGGAACAGACAACAGACAGAGGGCGGCCACTACAATGCCACCATGAGAATCCTTGCTAATATGCCAAGTCGTACTATTGGTAAGTGGCCACTTAAGGATGTTTCACTGATACCACTACAATAGAGAGCCAATAAAAAGAAACAAGCTTGTTCCACAGGCTTCTCAGAATCTCTAGCTATAGGGCACTGTATATAATTGCGCCTTACACCTTATTAAAGTATACTGTCAATGTAAAAGTAGATATAGCGGTTGGCACTACGGGGTTAACTGAATGGTAAACCGACTAGGGAATCGATGGTAGGTTTAAGTGAGTGTATGATGGATACACGTGCAGACGGGGGTGCTCCTTCTCCAGAGAAAATGACAGTTCATATACATGTACTTGCAAAAGAAATGAGTAGGCACTCACCCGATTCACTGCACTTTATTGGTAGTTTCTTTTTTAAAATTTCATAGCAGACATCTCCGGTGGGCTACGACGCCAACACCTTGCTAAAGCGTGACAGCTGTTTTGTGTGGATCCCACACTTCTCCAGACTGTATACTGTATTTCTACCATAAACTTTTGCAGAGTAAGGCTATGTTCTCACAATGTTGCAATGGCCGTGATTGGTACGGAACTTACGTTGTGCTGCAGGCCGAGGGAATCCCGGCCGGAGTGTATACACATAGGGGGAGATTTATCAAAGGGTGTAAAATATAGACTGGTGCAAAATGCCCACAGCAACCAATCACAGCTCAGCTTTCCTTTCACTAGAGCTGGAAGCTGAGCTGTGATTGGTTGCTGTGGCCAGTTTGCACCAGTCTAAATTTTACATCCTTTGATAAATCTCCCCCATGGTATATACTCCGGAGGGGATCCCTAGTGGCGCTGTAGAAAACTGAGTTGTCAGTTTTCTGCGGCCGCTATTCAATGAAACCCTGTCACTGCACACTGTGAAGTGAGCGGCTCTGCAGCGCTAAAGATCTGCAGTACCGGCCGGGATGATCTTTTCTGAGACCGTCCGTTTCGTGACCCGGCCAGTCTCTTACAGCAGGTGCACATAGCCTAACAGCCTATATTTGCATTAACAATTCCAGTGATTTTAGAGTTTAGAGTTCCCCGCTATGATAATATGGTATATAGAGATATATAGCATCTCAGCTAGTTTGTTACTGATAACAAGCCTGCTGACTGTTTCCAATTTCCTGTGTGTGCTCTTAAAGGAGCCGGTTAGTCATATGATGCTTCCTTATTAGTCACTGTTTACACATTGCACAACCTTACGCGTGTTCAGCAACACATTGAACTCCAGTATTAGAGACAGTACTTGGCACCAACACACACCATCTCTCCCATCAGGCAGACATACATGATAAAGAGGCGTCTAACCTTTGTGAAAGTTGACATGTGACCATGCTTGTATGTACGCAGTATATAAACTAGTGGCTTACAAAAGTAAATAAACCAGTCATTTAGAGGTGACGATGATCAGCATGGCTTACCAGCAGAAAATGTTTCTCTTCATGACACTTGTTTCTTTCTCCTTGAAGGGCGCTGTAGAGGGGCCATGCTGTCTGAGTATTATAACCGCACAGTGAGGAAGCGACAGTCTAAGAAGCGGCCATCTTTATACACTATGGAGCGCCATGCTAGACCCAGCATAAGGCAGAGAGACACATCTGCAGAAGCAGAAGAAGGTAAAGATTCAGATGAAGAAATAGCAGTGAATAGACAGCATAGGATGAACTGGATGAACACTTGCTCTTTTCCAGCCGTAAGTCCGGTCTTGTACGTCCATAAGCCTCAGCCCAATTCTGCAAACTGAAAGCATCACAGATCACTGTAATGAGACGTCACTATGATATTGTCAGTTTATCATTAGACCCGCGGTCGGACTGGAACGTTTGGATGTAATATAGATGCCAAAATGCTATGATGTGAAACCAGCTTCACTTTGGATCTGTGCCTGAGAAATAAGCATTGGTCAAAGCGTACCTGTCGCAAGCATTTTTTTTAAAGAAATCAACATAGGTGATTATTTATACTAAAACAATGTGTTTTATGGCTTCCTGTCAGAACATCAAAGATTATTGGTGTCAGAACTGCAGAAAACTTCAGGAGCCCAACGTATCCGACTGCTTAAGAGCTTCCCACTGAGTCTTCGTGTGAAAAGACAGCTAAGGTGAGGAATCATTTGGCAGCAAGGACATAGCCAGCTATAAAATATAATAACAGTACGTTTAGATGGTGGAAATGGCACACAGCTCTGCAGCTCTTCTTACTTTAGTCCGTCGCTGCATTTGTTTCTTACCTGTTAAGGTACCTGACATTGGATGGCGGTGGAACTTGGAAAGGGAGAAATACTAATCATTGCTGCAGCCGTATATCAGATCACATCAGTCTGGTGAGACACATGGAGAATTGCTATGGGGTTCAATGTCGTTGTACTGTTTTTCTTTAATATATATATATATATATATCCTTATTTATTTCTTCTTCACAGGCTACACATAGATGCTGGCTTTCGTTGCTTTCGGCACTTTATGCTATGCGACCCTGGCATGTGGCCCTGAAGCAGATTGGGGGAAGATTTGGATCCAGTGTTCTTTCCTATTTTCTCTTCTTGAAAACTCTGTTGGGGTTTAACATCTTCATGAGCCTTTTGTGCCTGTTGTTCATTGTTACTCCACAGGCTGTGCATCCTCATGGGTCACCGAACCCACGAACCTTTACTAGTCTGGAGCTTCTCACAGGAGCGGTGAGTGTGTACGGTGACGCCAGTAATTAATTTAGTACAATGTGGTTGTCTGGGGATGGCCAAAGCAAGGCAGTCAGACTCCTTCAGGGGCCTTCAATATGTTCTTCATAGTCATCAGCAAAAAACAACCCTAAAAGTTAGTAATTTTCTGTGATTCTTCTTCAGTGTTATCTTATTCAGTATATATCGTACCTCTTTAGGAGAGTTATTTCTTACTTAAAATTTAATTTAATATCATTTTCATGTGTAAAGTTGTCAGACTTTCAGCTACAGACAGCCTGAGGCTTAATTCAATAGGTGTTACCCATAAGAGTCCCCGATGCAGCAATACCCATTACATTATAGTCCATCTCATCTGTATTGAGCTTCCTGATTGCAGTGGCAGATGTCAGGGGAGAGAATGATCAGGCATGTTGGATTTCAGCATGACCGATCCCTTTATTCATGGGGTGGTAAGCTGCTGCCAAAGGAGTGGGGTAGATGCGTTATTCCTTCGCCCCATTCAGAGTGTATTCCTGCTCAGCTGATCTGGAGAGCGAGCTGTCAGGATAGTTTGTTTGTTTGTTTGGCCAACAGCTATCTAAAGTGTATGGTCTGCTTAAAATGGGAATAATCCTTTAGGCTATGTTCACACTACGTAAAAGTACGGCCGTACTTTTGGCGCGGTTGAACAATACCTTACTTTCAATGGAATCCAGGCCGGAGCGTATACACATCACATGTGCTCCGGGACGGGATCCTGTACAGGGCCGCAAATAACTGACATGTCGGTTTTCTGCGGCCGCAATTCAATGAATTGCGGCCGTAGGAAACCCTGTCAGTTCACACTATGAAGCGAGCATCTATGTCCATGAGGGTTGCTGTAGAAAATGTCACTTAATACTGTTAAAAACAACTCAGACAAGATGGCAGCCCCCATAACAATGTAAAGAAGTGAAATAGAAACAGAGCAAAATGAAAGAACAATTTTTAGTATCTGACTTTAATCAGTAAAAGAAAATCTAGGTGACGCATCCCCTTTAAGGCAGAACTCTGCCCAAGACCCATTTGTTCAAAATAGTCGGGGAGTGGGTGGGTAAAAAAAAAACATCCGCATACCTCTCTGGCTCTGCATACTACCAGCTCTGGCAGGCCTGCTCAGCCATTCAGCAGCTGTAGCGGTGTCCTTCCTCTTCCAGGGAAGGGCTAAGGGGGTCTTCCACATCACATATCAAGTCCCTTCTCAAGACCAGGAATTAGCCAGGGACTGGAGTGGTAGTATTCGGAGCCATGAGGTAAGTGGGTGTCATTTTTTTTCCCCACCCCTTCCCAGGTGTTTTAAAAAATTGGTTCCTGGCTAGAGTTCTTCTTTAAGATTTTTGTATATTGAAGGATTCTTAATGTGTTTCTACACCTTTCTTATTTTCTTGTTTTTAGGGTTATTTTACAGATACTATAATGTATCAAGGTTATTATAGTAACTTTACGTTAAATGATGACTGTTCCTCAAGGTCCAATACTTCCGAGTGTGCAAGGAACAAGTCCTGGCTTCCATATCACATGCCCCTGGCGTATATTTTCACTGTGGGAGTTGGTTTCCTGAGTACATGTATTATACTGGTGTACAGGTAAGAACACGTCCCATCTTACACCATTTTATTTTCTAATATGTTTTCTTCTATTCATTGCATTTCTCCCTTATTCAGGATGTCCTGTTCATTTGGTGAAAGTTTCAGAGTGGGATTTTTCTCTGGTGTTTTGGCTCTAAAGGTTTTTGGCTCCTGGGATTTCAAAGTTAACAGAATCCATAGTGTGCAGAGACAGAAGGAGAATATTCACATGCAGCTGAAGGTCAGTCCCCTGTCTATAGTCAGCGACATTCCACATAATAATGACAATCCTGCACATACTTCATACAAGCAATAATGGGATTATACACTGGCATTTAACACTATTACTATTAAAGGGGCAAATAATTTTAAGATGTTATTGCCCAACAAAAGTTATGAAAATTACTAAGACACCTGTACTTTCCCTTTAAGGCTAGATTCACACGTATCTGCAGCGGATTTCACACTGCGAGTTTGCAGCGAAATCCGCTGCGGATACCTCTCCTGTCAGTGTGAATGTGATTACATACAGCAGGATTGTCCTCCCGCTCCGAGTATGTAAGTGCCACCCCCATTTACCCCCTGCTGCCGGAAAGATACTTTATCTGCTTCACACTCCGGCCGCATCTGAGGCTCCCGGGCCCATAGGTCCCACGCAGCCAATCATTGCATGGCCCCACTGCAGTCACAGATTGGCTGTGCAGGATTTCCGGGAGCCTCACATGCGGCTGGATCGCGGAGCAGGTAAAGTATCTTCCTGGTGACGGGGGTGGGGGTTAATGGGATGGCACTTACATACTGCCAACTCGCAGCGCGAAATCCGCTGCTGAAACGTTACATGTGAACCTAGCCTAAAGGGGTATTTCTGTGGCTTAAAAGATGTGCCCTATCCACAGGATTTAATTCTGCTTGAATGATTCATTTTCTATGGCGTACAGCCCATCGCTATCTGTGGCGGCTCTGTACAGAATGAATGGTGCATGTGCCGACTTGCTGCTCCATTCAGCCAGAAAAATCTGGTTTCTGTTTTCAAGACTGCAAGTGTAAAAAGGTTGCTGGAATACCTCTTTAACTATTTGTGGACTGCTAAATGTCTTAAATGGCCAGCTTGTTTGCATCTTAAAGGGGTCTACCAGCTTAAAGCTAACTTCTCCCCTGTCCACAAGACAAGGGACAAATAAGAGACCGTGAGTGGTCCAACCTCTATACCCCCCAGCAATCTCCAGATCTGCCCCTATCTCCTTTGTTTTAAATACAGCTTTGGGTACGGTACATGACCTGCAGCTGTATTTATTCTCTATGGAGCCGCCAGAAAGAGCAGTGTTGTACTCGCCTCTCTCCAGCGGGTTTATTATTTCTCTTTCCAGTAGCTCCATAGAGAATGAATAGAGCCGCTGGTCACGTTCTATACTCTTGTTGTATTCACGACCAATCCGGAGATCTTCGGGGGGTACAGCAGTCTGACCCCCCGCAATCTCTTACTTGTCCCCTATCCTGACGATAAGGGACAAGTTAGTTTTTAGTTGGAAAACCTCTCTAGGGGTTTTCTTACCGGAAGTGATTAGTTGGTGGAGCGTTCAGCAGAGCTTAGGCCCCCTACACTACACAGTGAAAGGGGGTTGAAGAGCCATGCTGAGGTACAGCAATCTGGCACAACCCCTACACAATAAGCTGAGCTGTCTGCCGCCAGCCCCATTCAATTTGTCAAACAGCTCAAGGGGTGCTGGTTATTGGCATCCTGTTGATCAGATGTTCATGGCCTAGTCTGAGAATAGGCAATCAATGTAAATATCCCAGAAAACCTCTTTAATTTTAACAACTACATTCATTTACAGCTCCTGAACGAAATTAAAGTGATATTGTTACCCCCCTAACTCTATGTGCAGTTCTCCGCACCTTCTACAAGCTTAGATGCTGCACATTTGATATATACCTGTATAAAGCTCGTCTGTGTCTTCTTTCTGCCCGAAAGGTACAAACACACATACTGGACCTGTAGCGGATTTCTCGCTGTGAATTTGCAGGATCCCTTGCCTGTTAGTTTTGCTGCAAGTATGAAAGTGACAGCCCCGTTTACACCCCCCACCCATCCCCGGCCGGAGCATGCATCCGCCAGCCTACATGCTCCACGCTCCGGCTTGCTTCCGGGGTTCCCGCTTGGACTTCGTGGGCAAAAAAAATCTGTGTGCTGCAGTGCACTGATTGACTGAGCGGGACGTACAGACGTCAATAAAACTAACAGGCAAGGGATCCGCATCGGATTTTGCAGATCTGGTATGTGTCTTTATACCCTAAGGGGTATACCGGAATCCGCTGTGAATCCTGGTACTGTTAATTTTAATAGGGTTACCCGGTGCGAATTTTCATTCCGCTGCAAGTATGTAACCAGGCCCCTTTAACCCTCCCGCAGCATACATTACCTGCTCTGCTCCGCGGGGTTAAAGGGGCCGGGTTACATACTTGCAGCAGAATGTAACCCTATTAAAGTTCACAGTACCAGGATTTGCAACAGATTTAGCTGCAAACTCGCAATGTCAAATCCGCTGCAAATCTGGTATGTGTGAAGCTACCCTAAAACTGCTTTATTTCATCAGTGGACAGTGTCACCTATTCGAAGCTTCATTACAGTTGGGCTCTCCACCAAGCCGGAAGGTGGGGCCCAATTGCCATGAAGCCCCGCCCAGCTGACACACTTAACCGATGAAGTAAAGTAAATAGGGTGGGACAAGAGTAAATGGGGTTACAGTATCACTTTAAGTCCTCAAGAAAAGGCATGCAATGTTAGGAGAGCAAAAAAGCAGTGGCTGATTATCGGCTGCAGAAGCAACAATCCTGGCCAATAATCGGCCCGCGTAAGGGTCCATTTACACAGAAAGATTACCTGACAGATTACCTGCCAAAGATTTGAAGCCAAAGCCAGGAACAGACTATAAACAGAGATCAGGTCATAAAGGAAAGCCTGAGATTTCTCCTCTTTTCAAATCCACTCCTGGCTTTGGCTTCAAATCTTTGGCAGATAATCTGTCAGATAATCTTTCTGTGTAAATGGACCCTAACAGGCTGTTTACTTCTCTGCCGCTTGAGGTGAAACCTGCAGTGAATTACTGATAGTTTTCTTTTTGACTCTTCCCCCTGCTGCTGGCTGCAGTCAGTCACACAGGATAGCAGCACAGCACTGACTTAGTTATGCTGGCAGTCTGTGCAGGGTATAACGGAGACCAGCGGTGCAGCGGCAATGTGGAGGCCCCAGCACAGCACATCATGGATCCTGCAGTCTGAGTCATTAAAAATTCACATACTTTGTAAATGCACCACACACATATAGGCCAGAAGTCTGTAGATTATAGAAGTACTTAGTTTTGCTCTCCTTTCCTGCATTGTTCCTTTATATTATCTGTACAGTGTATGTTATTTATACTTTGCAAATGTGTTATGGTCTTGTTACATTCAGGAGTTACTGAGCGAACGTCGTCCGAATCAGCATAACCATGACTTCAGGAAGCGGATGCAGCATGTGTGTGTCTTGGTCTTCTCGTGGATGTTGTGTGTGGGCAGCTGGCTGGGGTCTGCCGTGGCAGTGCATGTCCTTTCAGAACACCTACATAAGGTCAGTGCAGAAATCTAATATCTGTCTTTTAAAAGACTTGTGCATATGGTTTGTCTGTGGCCGGAGAAATTTAAGAGTTTTTTCCGGGCAAAGTGGACTGACCTGTGGGGGTCTGACATCCGGAACCTGCACCAGTCAGCTGTTAGGCGCCTGCATTACAGAGTGTGAAAGAGAAGGCCCCAAAAAATGAGTGCACACCCATTTAAATATAAGATAGCGTTAGTGTGACAGGCTATTGAATAAAACATTGAAAAAGATGTCCCTGTTACAAATAATAACGTGCAACCTCTCTAGGAAGCTGTGTGCAGCAAGAGACATTAAATACACAGAAAGAGAACTGTACCAGGATATGAAACAGAGTCCATGCATGGACCAGTCACATAACATGTGAATATAATAAAAATAACCAGCAAGTAGTATGCAACGCAGTAAAAGCAGAACAAGGAAATGGGATATAAAACACCATCGGGGTGTAAAGCCATACAACCTGCCAAAAGAGCCAGAGGGGGAGTGTGAACCCACTACACAGTCTCGCCCCCGGCAGACGCGCGGCTCCCCGGCTCTGTCCGGTCCCATCCCTGGCAGTACACACCAGTGAGCTCAGTGTGCGTCGGGGATGTTACTTCCAGCACAGGCGGCACTTGTTATAGATGCTCCCTGCGCCGGAAGTACCATCCACATAGAGCTCACTTGTGTGTGTGCTGCCGGGGACGGGACCGGACACAGCCGGGGAGCCTTGCGTCAGACCGGGGCCCGTCCCAGCCCCCCTCTTGTGATGGCAAGCAAACCACTTCTTGCCGTCACAAGAGGGAGTGGGAGGGGGCAGTGCGGTGGCAAGGGGGCCCCCTCTTGGTAGCGGCCTGGTCGCAGCGGCAACCACTGCAATCGTGGTCGCTACACCTTTGGTTGCAGTGACTAAATATTACCACCATACTGTTACTGAACATCAACATAGGAGAAATATTTCAGCCACACCATTACTGCCACATAGTGACTGGATAATACCACCCTACCGATACTAGATAAAAACCATTATACACAGACTAATATCCCCCATACAGTGACCATGTAGTGGTGATTCCAGCTCTGCAGACAATATAGGAGGTTACACTGTAGTTACATCCAATAACCCACAGAAGGCGTCTTATCGGAGTCTTTCTCTTTCCTTTTTCTTCTCCACCTGCTTTGGACCACCATGATGACTTCTTCCAACTATGAGTGCTTCTAAGGGTGCTTTTACAAATACAGATTTATCTGCCAAATCATTGAAGCCAAAGCCAGGAACAGACTATCAACAGGTCATAAAAGACTGAGATTTCTCCTCTTTTCAAATCCATTCCTGGCTTTGGCTTCAATAATCTTTCAGATAAATCTGTCTGTGTAAAAGGGCCCTTTAGGCTCTGCACTTTTCCAGCACATTCCCTACCCTCCTCCCACATAACGCCATCCTTGTAGAGATGAGCGCAGCTAAAGCATGATCGGCTTCGATCTTTTGGCATTTGAATATCGGTGGCTGAAGAAGTCCTGGAAAACATTGCTGAATACACCAAATATCGAAGGAACTCCTCCTGGTTATTTTTGTTGTTGTTATTGTTTTGCAGGATCATCGAGAACGACTAAGAACAGGAGGCGAGCCAGAGGTAGAGGCCATGCTGTTACCACTGCCATTGGCTGTGTCTCTATTTAACCTGCTACTACCGTACATGTATCATGCTCTGGGGCTCTGGGAGAGGCTGGACTCCCCCATTCTAGAAGTCTACATTGCTATTTGCAGGTTACAGATAATTCAGTATATATACCTTTATCATGGCTTTATCATGTACCTTATCACTTCCAGTCTAAACACACTTTTCTTACCGTTCTTTCCTGCAGAAATCTTATGCTGAAGATTGTCATCCTTGGAGTGCTGTGCTATCATTGGATAATAAGAAAAGCAAAATACATGGAGTATAAGGTATAATTTATGGTGGCGCCTACAGCATGTTCTCTCACCTCCTCCTTCACAGTATTAACGCAACTGATTATGAAAATTAGTTCCATTGGTTGTAACAAACTGGAGGCATACATGGATAGCCTGTGTTTGGCAATGAAATCGTAAAAGACATCAACAGCCTTTCACAATGACAGTATGTGCTAATGGTGTCATTTGCTTTCTATGCCAGACTTTTTAAGTGTTTCCCCTTTAAAGGGGTAAGTCACCCCCCCCCCACAAAACTCTTTCATATCAACTGGTGCCAGAAAGTACCAGATATATGTAATCCTCCAGTACTTATCGGCTGCTGTTTGTCCTGCAGGAAGTGGTGTATTCTTTCCAGTCTGACACAGTTCTCTCTGCTGCCACCTCTGTCTGTGACAAGAACTGTCCAGAGCAGCAGCAAATCCCCATAGAAAAACTCTACTGCTCTCCATACTGGAAATAATACCACTTCTGCAGGACATACAGCTTTATGGCAAACTGTACCTCTCACTAAAAACAACTTGTGATCAGACAGGTCAAAAGTTATTGACCGCAGAGGGTCTCACTGCCGAGACCCACTGTGATCAGTACATAAAGCCGTGGATAGCTCTCGTCAGCACTATCAGCTCCCAGGCGGCCGCTCATTTCATCAATATTTTCTCATTGTAAGTCTATGGGAAAATATTGACGGAATGGCCAGCCGGGGAGAGATTCGCACTGTCGGGATCTCTCCCCAGCTCTATCTTATGATTACTGTACATGTTTTTTCTCAGACAATAGTAAAGTGAAAACTGGAATCTTTCTGTGAACATGGCTATGCACATAAGGTAGAAGAGCGTTCAGCCGGCAGCCATCTCTCCACATTACCCCCTACATATTCAGCTGTGTTCTGAATGGGGAGAAGGGAGAAAGCTTCTGTCGAGTCTGAAGTCCATCATACACATCGGATGGTCTGAGAACCTGTTAAAGCGACTCTGTATCCACAATCTGCCCCCCCCCCCCAAAACCGCTTGTACGTTCGGATAGCTGCTTTTAATCCAAGATCTGTCCTGTGGTCCGTTTGGCAGGTGATGCAGTTATTGTCTTATAGCCTTGCACCACACCTCCGTCCCTCCTCCCCACCCTCTTCATCATTAGGAATGCCACTGGAACATTTTTTACATGCTGAACACTACACAGGTCCTTAACAATCCAGCCCATGTGCCGGGCTGACACAGGTGGGGAATAGGAGGCAATCTACCTGGAGCATTTCTAATGATGAGGAGGGTGGGGAGGAGGGACAGAGAGGTTGTGCAAAGTTAGGGCACAGATACTCCCGTTTGGCACTCGGCTTCAAGTTTAAAAGTATTTTTTTACAATAACTGCATCACCTGCCGAACGGACCGCAGGACAGATCTTGGATTAAAAGAAGCTATCCGAAGGTACAAGTGGTTTGGGGGGGTCAAATTGTGGGTACAGAGTCACTTTAACATCTTTCCTGAGACTTTCTCTGTATATTGGGGCCGGCTCTTGTCTGCAGCCTAGTTGCCTATAGCATTCTGATATGTTCCATGTTCTTGCTGATCTATTGTAGTGCTGGGAGACCTTTGTCGGACAGGAACTGTATCGCTTTGTGGTAATGGACCTGATTTTCAATCTGCTGGACACTCTGTTTGGAGAGCTCCTCTGGAGGTAAAGAGATGGATCAGTCAAAAGGAAACTTACCTTTATTCCCTGCCCCGTTTTTTCCATTATTATGTTTTATTACAATGTTAGGTGGTTTAGTGCACTGGTGGCGGTACTACGGCCCTTGGGGCTCCAATCCGCTAACCTGCCCTCCTCTCTGAATATTCATTGGACGCTCTGCAGTGTTGAAGTGGCCAGAGTGACGCCAGTGCCGAACGCTGCCTCAATGTTCAGGAAGACGGAGCAGTGAAGCAACGAAGCAGAGTTGAAGTATCTAAGGGCATCAAACCACCTAATTGACATTTTAATAAAACAGAAGATTGCAGGAAAATGTTTTTTAAGATGACAGTAAGAAAGCTACTTTCTTCTTCAGCGTCTTCTCCCCTATGGTAACATAACAACAGGTTAGAGTCCTTTGAAAGGAAATGGATCTTCCATGATTTTGATTATTATTTATAACTATGTACTAAAATATTTATTTTCTTTTTTACTAAGTTTTTATTTTCGGATTACAGTACTGATTTCCATAGGAGAGATTTCTGGGCATACTTTGAAATGGGTAGAATTGCAGGAAGAGGGAGGGGTAAGCTGTGTTCAATACCTTCAGCATGGCCAAACATTGATGTGTTCTGTTTGGGAAGGGATAAGCTGCTCCCATAGTCTCCACCTTAAAGGAGAAGTCCAGGCACAGATTTATTTAGTTTTTTCGAAAATGCTGGGGAAGAGGTGGTTGAACAAAACATGCACTCCCTGGCTCCAGCACTGGGGTCCGCTGTCCTTGGCTCCAGTCCCTGGACGCTTCTAGATTTGTGTGGGATCTGGGATGTGACGTTTCAGGCCTGCTCAGCCAGTCAGCAGGACCCCGCTACATCAGGTCCCAAGTCCCCTCTCTGCAATAGCATCACCACTGCCTACTGCATAGTACAAGGAGGTAACGGTGTGTTAAAATGGAGAGATTTATCTGACAGATTATTGAAGCCAAAGCCTGGAATGGATTTGGAAAGAGTAGATATCTCAATCTTTCCTTTATGACCTGCTTATAGTCTGTTCCTAGTTTTTGCTTCAATTATCTGTCAGATAACTCTCTCTATGTAAACGCACCCTAAGTGGTAATGCCAACGCTCTGCACCTGACCCATGGGATGTAAAACCTGTCGTTTTTGCTACTCATTGAAGTCAATGGGTAGCTGTGTGCATCTGATGCATGAAATCCGCTGTGATACGGTATGCCAGCATGTATCCTTGATCAGGTTTTTCTAAAGGCTGTGTTCACACACAGTTATGTCATGGTTACATCACATTTATCTCTTGTATTTGGTTTTATGTCACATTTTTGCTGAAAGGTTTTGGAAATATATATTCTTCCAATCATTTTACCCTTTTCTTGCACATCATGTATCGTTTGGACAGGTTAATCCTTCAAAAGAAACTCAAACAGAAATGCCGGACAGAGTTTGACATTGCTCGAAATGTATTGGAGCTCATCTACGGACAGACGCTAGCATGGTAAGAACATCTGTTATCTGTGTATAGGCTCGTTTATTACACCTGCCAGTGAGAAGAGCAAAAGATGACTGTAGACAATACTGACTAATAAATGACCATATATATATATATATATATATATATATATATATATATATATATATATATATATATATATATATATTACATATACACACACACACTGCACATCATACTGATACGGTGACAGAAACTCTCACTGTGTAGCACTGTCCCTTACCTGCACTGTCTATGGGACTGTGGGGATATGGGTAATATGAACTGTTTGGGGATATATGGAGGTGTATATTGGGTCTGTATATTAATAGGATATTATACTCGTCAGTCTATTGTCTGAGGATATGACGTGGGGTTTGACTGTTGTCCAGGAGATTGTGCTTTCATCTCTTAGGGCCCTATAACACACAGCGCCCGATCAGAGCGATAATTGGGCGCCAACCGTGCATTTCTATGTGTGTAATAGCGATGTGTGGCTAACGATTCAACAGTTTACATTACCTGTCGGCTCAGACAGGCTGCAGTGAGCAGGACGGGGAAGGAAGCAGAGCACAGGAGGTGGCCGGGAACGTGGACAAGTAATGTAAACTGTTTCGGCATAGACATCACTAACTGTTATTAGGCTGGGTAATAGCCCCAGTAAACGAGCGACGATCGGCGCTCGTTTACAGTATTGATCGGGCCACCATTGGCCTGTGTAATAGGACCCGTAGGCCCTATTACACACACAGATGTCTGACAGATCATTGAAGCCAAAGCCAGGAACAGACTATAAACAGAGAACAGGTCATAAAGGAAAGGCAGAGATTTCTCCTCTTTTCAAATCCATTCCTGACTTTGGCTTGATAAATCTGTGTGTGCAATCGGGCCTTTAGTCCCTGGCCTAAACTGTGCTATGTGCCCTCCAGGCTGTGACCCAGACAAGTTTATACCATATACAGTTTCCCCCTTTCTTGCAGCTAGTTAATTTTATACTTTTTACGTGGACTAAAAAACAAATATATAAAGGTGGTCATAGTCTTTAAAATGTGATGTGTAAAACAAAAGCATACAATCAATGTGTAAGCCAGTATGACACTATAGGGGAATTCATCATTGTGCACAATTTTCTGCTTGTTTTTCCGTTTTCACCGGATTTATTAGTAAAATTTGCATGCTAAAATAAGTGTGCATGCAATTTTTCTTCTGCAAAATTCACAAAGGTACTTGTGTATAATAAGTTTTGCACAAAAAGACTCCACAAAAAAAAAGAGTAGGCATAAAAAAAAGCTCAATTACGTTATATGATAAATCCCCCCCCCCCATGACTACAGTCACTGTCTTACAGTCCAGTCTCCATTACACTGACCACCGATGATTCTGATCCACATATCTCTTATCCTCCTCTCTCGGACAGGTTGGGTGTTCTGTTTTGTCCTATTATCCCAGTTGTGCAGACCTTGAAGTTGCTTCTGTTGTTCTACATAAAGAAGGTAAGTTGCATTCAGACACTGTAGTCTGCAATAACAACACATCTTTTCTGCATAGTATGGTGTACGTAAATCAGAGCAGTTGCTTTTGGAGCTAATAGTATACCAGAAACTGATGATATAACTAAAATTCAGAGATGGACACCAGTATGACTGCACTTTGGGTATGTTCACACTGAGCAAAAACGGCGGAATTCCATCGAGCTCTCCGCTGCGGAATCCCCCTGCTCGGTGTTAAATAGTGTGTCTATGGGGGGGCTCGCACGCCTCTGTTCTCAACTCAAAGAATTGACGTTGAATTATTTGAGAGGAGAGCCACGGAGAGTGGAGGCGCGCACGCCCTCCCATAGACACACTGTTTGACACTGAGGCAGGCGGGATTCTCCGCCACGGAATTCCGCCGATTTTGCTCAGTGTGAACATTTCCTTATGTGTTCATAAAACATCATTACCAAACATCTGATCTCTGCATATACAGTATGGCAATTCTCTTGCTTTGGGTGGAAATCCTCTTTAATCCTGGTGTATGATGTGAACATCGAGTCACTGTGTGAAACTTACTGTATGTTTTCTCCTTATTTTTTTTTAGTCCAGTTTGATGAGAAACTGTCGTTCCCCAAGCAAACCCTGGAGGGCATCACACATGAGCACAGCATTCCTCACACTCCTGTGCTTTCCCTCCTTCTTAGGAGCGTCAGTGTTCCTGTCCTACACCGTCTGGTCGTAAGTAATGGGAATTAACGAGTTAATGGAGTAATTCTGGTTCCAGACAGATAAATGCAGGATAACTCTAACTAGATTTGCATTTCCAGGGAAATACATAGTGCTTGAAAAGAGCGCCCCTTTACCAGTGACTTCCATTTAACTTTAATCCTGGGTGCCGTCCCTTTAAGAGCGACTTGGGTCCCATCCCTTTAAGAGCAACTTGGCTCCCGTCCCTTTAAGAGCGACATGGGTCCCTTTAGGAGCGACCTGGGTCACTTTAAGAGCGACGTGGGTCCCTTAGCTCTTGAAGGGACCCAGGTCACTCTTAACGGAACCCAGGTCGCTCTTAAAGGGACCCAGGTCGCTCTTAAAGGTACCTAGATCACTCTTAAAGGGTCCCAGGTCGCTCTTAAAGGGGGCCCAGGTCTCTCTTAATGGAACCCATTTCGCTCTTAAAGGGACCCAGATCACTCTTAAAGGGACCAATTTCACTCTAAAAGGGCCCCAGGTCGCTCTTAAAGGGCCCCCGTGTCACTTAAAGGGACCCAAATGGCTCTTAAAGGGACCCAGGTCGCTCTTAAAGGGACCCAGGTCGCTCTTAAAGGAACCCAGGTCGCTCTTAAAGGGACCAATTTCCCTCTTAAAGGGACCAATTTCCCTCTTAAAGGGACCAATTTCCCTCTTAAAGGGACCAATTTCCCTCTTAAAGGGACCAATTTCCCTCTTAAAGGGACCAATTTCCCTCTTAAAGGGACCAATTTCCCTCTTAAAGGGACCAATTTCCCTCTTAAAGGGACCAATTTCCCTCTTAAAGGGACCAATATCGCTCTTAAAGGGACCCAGGTCGCTCTTAAAAGGACATATTTTGCTCTTGAAGAGACATATTTCGCTCTTAAAGGGACCCAGGTCGCTCTTAAAGGGACCCAGGTCGCTCTTAAAGGGACCCAGGTCGCTCTTAAAGGGACCCAGGTCGCTCTTAAAGGGACCCAGGTCGCTCTTAAAGGGACCCAGGTCGCTCTTAAAGGGACCCAGGTCGCTCTTAAAGGGACCCAGGTCGCTCTTAAAGGGACCCAGGTCGCTCTTAAAGGGACCCAGGTCGCTCTTAAAGGGACCCAGGTCGCTCTTAAAGGGACATATTTTGCTCTTAAAGGGACATATTTTGCTCTTAAAGGGACCCAGGTCGCTCTTAACCCTTTAAGGACATGGCCCATTTTCGTTTTTACGTTTTCGGTTTTTCCTCCTTGTGTTTAAAAGGTCATAGCACTTGCATTTTTCCACCTAGAAACCCACATGACCCCTTATTTTTTGCGTCACTAATTGTACTTTGCAATTACAGGCTGAATTTTTGCATAAAGTACACTGCGAAACCAGAAAAAAATTCGAAGTGTGGTGAAATTGAAAAAAAAAAAACGCATTTCTTTTATTTGGGGGAAATGTGTTTTTACGCCATTCACCCTGGGGTAAAACTGACTTGTTATGCATGTTCCTCAAGTCGTTACGATTAAAACGATATATAACATGTATAACTTATATTGTATCTGATGGCCTGTAAAAAATTCAAACCGTTGTTAACCAATATACGTTCCTTAAAATCGCTCCATTCCCAGGCTTATAGCGCTTTTATCCTTTGGTCTATGGGGCTGTGCGAGGTGTCATTTTTTGCGCCATGATGTGATCTTTCTATCGGTACCTTGATTGCCCATATACGTCTTTTTGATCGCTTTTTATTAAATTTTTTCTGGATTTGATGCGACCAAAAATGCGCAATTTTGCACTTTGGGATTTTTTTGCGCTGACGCCGTTTACCGTACGAGATCAGGAATGTGATTAATTAATAGTTCGGGCGATTACGCACGCGGCGATAGCAAACATGTTTCTTTATTTATTTATTTGTTTACTTTTATTTAAAACCTGGGAAAAGGGGGGTGATTCAGACTTTTATTAGGGGAGGGGGCTTTTTACTATTAACAACACGTTTTGTTTTTTTTTACACATATACTAGAAGCCCCCCTGGGGGACTTCTAGTATATACACTGTGATCTCTCATTGAGATCTCTGCAGCATAGATATGCTGCAGAGATCCATGAGATCGGCACTCGTTTGCTTTCGGCTGCTGCAGCCGAAAACGAACGAGTGCCGAGCCGAGGACGGCGCCATCTTGGACGCGTCCCCGGCCGGCATCAGTAACGGAGATCGCTCCTCCGGGACAAGGTCCCGGAGGAGCGATCTCCCCCACTAGACACCAGGGAAACGTTGCCTCCGGTAATCGGAGGCAGCTGTCAACTTTGACAGCTGCCTCCGATTAGCTAATTAGCGGGCACGGCGATCAGACCGTGCCCGCTAATAGCGGCGGTCCCGGGCTACACGCGGCACCCGGGATCGCGGCACTTCAAAGCGGGGCCGCCGCGCGGCCCCGCTTTGAAGTGCAAGTGAGGACATAGGACGTACCGGTACGTCCTATGTCCTTAAGAGGTTAAAGGAACATATTTTGCTCTTAAAGGGACCCAGGTCGCTCTTAAAGGGACATATTTTGCTCTAGAAGGGACCCAGGTTGCTCTTAAAGGGACCAATTTCGCTCTTAAAGGGACCTTGGTCGCTCTTGAAGGGACATATTTTGCTCTTGAAGGGACATATTTCGCTCTTAAAGGGACCCGGGCCGCTCTTAAAGGGACCCGGGCCGCTCTTAAAGGGACCCAGGTCGCTCTAGCGACATGGGTCTCTTTAAGAGCGACATGGGTCCCATACCTTTTGGAGTGTCCCATCCGTTTAAGAGCAACTTGGGTCCCGTCCCTTTAAGAGCGACTTGGATCCCTTTAAGAGCTACATGGGACCCTTTAAGAGCGACTTGGGTCCCGTCCCTTTAAGAGCGACTTGGGTCCCGCCACTTTAAGAGCGACTTGGGTACCTTTAAGAACGACTTGGGTCCCTTTAAGAGCGACATGGCTCCCGTCCCTTTAAGAGAGACTTGGGTCCCTTTAAGAGCGACTTGCGTTCCTTTAAGGGTGACCTGGGTCCCTTTAAGAGCGATCTGAGTACTTATAATGGTAAAGATCATTGCTCGGTTACCATGACAATCTTACTCATGTCGGGGAGACAAAATCGTTAAGGACCTTCCATATATTACATCTTCTATTGGCCAATAGTGGACATGTGACTGTGGATGGTGTGATACATTGCATGACGAGACCTTAGAGTTCCTATTGGCTGCTATATTTCAGCTATTTGCATATGTGCTGTGATTGGCTGTCAGCGGTTAGAGTGTGGCCATTATTTGCAATGGGCCATTATTTTCTATGGGAAATTTGGGGTCGTTTAACGTAAATTTCTTAAAAACGATAAATCCGATCGAAATGAAAAATAGATAGCACACCACACACCGCCGAGGGCTTTGAAACGCAGTTTGAATGGAGTGTGTGCACAAAGCGGTTTGGGCTGTATTACGCGCAGAAAAATGGCTGGAAGAAGAAACGGAAGAAGAAGAAGAATACGGATTACAATATAGTGCTTTTCAAGCACTATAATAGTCTGTATTTTGTAATATAGATACTGTATGTTAAACACGCTGTGTGTGTATCTGGTGGAGGGGATTTCTAGATATAAGTATAGGGAGTAACGCTGCAAAGCAAAAATGTATGTGCAAACCGGTAAAACCTCATGACCTGACATTCCTGCCGCATTTACCGGTCAAAACAGGTCATGTGTGTCATCCATCATATACTTACCAGTATTATCTGCTCAAGGTTCAACAAAAGAGAGGGGTGGACTCATCACAGGCAGCTCCTTAACCCCTTAAAGGGAACCTGTCACATTGAAAATACAGTCCAGTCTACAGGCATCATATTTTAGAGGAGCTGAGCAAATTCATATATAGTTTTTATGGAAAACCTCCAGGATAGATTGTCACTTATTCTGTATAGCAAAGTACTGTTATTTATAGAATTACTATTACAGGGTGTAATAGGAGTACAATCATGGCAGGCCTGGAGACTTTTACCAGACCCTCAGCTGCAACGATAACCCAATACAATTGTTTTGCACCCTTTGTCCATATCTCTAAAAACAACTTAGATGTCATGGTCACTATTTACTTCGCATCTGAAGGCCAGGATTGGCTTTATGTCCACTGTTGGTGGATGTCTGCTGAAAGCTAAGGGGCATTTTCTATACAAGGATATGTAGTTTTGCATAGCAAGCAAACCCAGCAAAATACACACTGTTCCATAGAACATGTTCTCTTGTCATCTTTATTCCCTGTGTTTAATGTCTCCGCATTGTTCTTAGTGTGAAGCCCTCAGAGTCTTGTGGTCCATTCCGCTCACTAAACTCTATGTATGAAGCTGGGAAGTTTTACGTCAAGCAGCTGGAAGAGTCCAATCCTCGGCTTAGTTGGGTCAGCTGGATTCATTATTACCTTTGGGAAAATACATTCTTCATTTACCTGTCAGCTGGAATCCTGCTGTGAGTATTGTGCTTGGTAGACATTTGTGCTGCATGTTTTTTTTAGCAGTATGGATTATTGGTAGTAGATTTTTAGCACAAGGCATTGTCTACTATGAGCAACCACTTTTAGGGCCTGTTGACACTGAGTAAAAGTGTCAGAATTTCAAGCGAAGCGGGCGCCGCTTGAAATTCAGTTTGTCTTATTGATTCAATGAGATGTCTCGTGCGCCGCTGCTCTCCGCCCAAAGAATTGACTTGTCAATTCTTTGAGCTGAGAGCGGTGGCGCACGAGACATCCCATTGAATCAATGGGACAGGCGGAATTTCATGCGGCATCCGTGGTGCAGGCTCTTCTTAAAATCCCGCTACTTTTACTCAGTGTGAACGGGCCCTTACGGTGTAGGACAGTGGAGAAGAGTCACTTAGGTCAAAGTAATTACTATCATTATTACAGCCATGCCATTTGGCAGTACTGTTGCATGACGACTTTGCCAGGCTTTGTTTATTTTTACTACACACACACACACACACACACACTTTTTTTTTTTTAACTAAATAAATTACAGAAGTATTCAATAGAATGCAAAAGAACAGAAATTTTAACATTGACTAATAGATATAAATGTAATAAAATGGTACATATTATTTGCATGTGTGGAAAGTTAACAGAAAATACTCTTTTCCCAGGATTGTAATATACTTCCACATCCAGATAGTCAATGGACAGAGAAGAGTCATACAGTTACTAAAGGAGCAGATTGCAAATGTGAGTACTTTTTGGTGGTATGATATGTTGGTTGGCTACTTGACGTTTGATGATCGGTAAGGCTGGATGTCTAGTTGACACACAAATGCAAGTTAGGGTTTCTGCAATATAATAGAACAGGCAGGGCTGTAGGGAGGGGGGACTGGGCAGTATATACCCCAGCCTCCTTATACACCATACAGTATATACCCAGCCTTCTTATACACCATACAGTATATACCCCAGCCTCCTTATACACCATACAGTATATACCCCGCCTTCTTATACTGATACACCATACTGTATACACTGTATGGTGTATCAGTATAAGAAGGCTGGGGTATATACTGTATGGTGTATAAGAAGGCTGGGTATATACTGTATGGTGTATCAGTATAAGGAGGCAAGGTTTGCTCACTGTGTTTCTGCTATATCCGACTAGTGAGTTTGGTGTATGTGTGACAGTGATGAAGTGTATTACAGGGGTATCTCTATTTCAGCTTGTAATCCCCTAACTTTAGGATTTAGATTAGACTATGACCGCTGGGACCTCCACCAATCCTGAGAATCCAGAAGGGTTCAGTGTGTGGCAGTATTATATTCTTCAGACTGTGCAGGATTAGGCAAAGGAAAAAAAGAAAGGGGAGGGGGCGCCAAACTGAATCTTTGCCCCGGGTGCAGGAAAAGCTAGCTACACCTCTGAGAACAGGAGTAGTGTTGACCGGACTGTTCGGGTTAGGCAACATTCTCAGCACTTGCTTAAAACTTTGTGTATGGTGAAAAGAAAAGTTGCAGTCTCACATTGTGGACAAGCATAGCATCATAACAAAATTATGACAAGAATAACATCATGCAATTCTTCAGTCACTCCCACCCTAATAGAACAAGAACCTTTTTAGGTGAACTTTGGTTATTGCTCTGACTTGGGGTACTTAAACTTTTAAGGGAACCTGGCAACCAAGGCAAAGCCCGCCAGACCTTCCGGTAGAGCCCCTGATACTTACACCCTCCTGCCGGTCCCGCTGCGGAGAAATGGCCGCCTGACGGCCTGCACACTCAATATGTAAATGAGAAGAGAGAAGTCCAATGTCCATAGGAAATCACTCTTCCATAGATTTCCTATGGGCGACGGTCTCCTCTCTTCTCGTGGTGATTCTCGGTGAGCAGCGGTGGATTTCTGTTTTAAGGCTATATATTAGAGTTGGGCCTAACTTGACTAGGTGAGTGAGTCCAGTGTGATTTGGTCACTATAATATACTTTTTGACACTACCACACTAAACAAATAATATCTTTCCTCTAAGACTTCTTGATAAATCTCCCCCATCCTTTGTAAATGTAACTTCCTGCATAATAAACCTAATATGTTATTTATATGACACAATAAACAGTGACAAAACAAATTGGTGTTGTTCTCCCAAAAATGTATAAAAGTTTAATGCTAAAATATACCTGCCAGGCTCTCTCCCCTTACAAGCCACGTAGTAGTTATAGACTTTGTTTCATTGTACACCTCTTCTATTTACTTTTTGCACATATACTTCACTGTACTTAAAGGGGTTATCCAAGCTTAGAAAAACATGGCCACTTTCTTCCAGAAACAGCACCTATGTTGGCCTCAAATTGGGTGTGGGTGTTGCAGCTCAGTTCTATTGAAATGTACTACCACACACAACCTGAGGACAAGGGTGGCGCTGTTTTTGCAAGAAAGCAGCTGTGCCTCTCTAATCCTGGATAACCACTTCAACTGTTTGAACACAGTGACATTTGGATGTAGCATTGCAGAATATGCACAGGCAGTGCAGTCTTTCCATACTTACTGGAAGTGAAATGATAGCGAGATAGAAAAGAGGACCTATCAAGGTGTCTTGCTTATGGTTTCCCCTCTTCTTTTTCTGACTGCTGTAGGAAGGAAAAGACAAACGGTTCCTCATTAATAGACTGCATTCAGTTTTTGACAAGAAGAGCAGAGCAACACAGTCAAAGGTATAACTCCTTACCTACATGGACGGGATGCATTACTTTCATTTCAAAAACCATGTGATGTGATATGTTAAGTCTTTTGGTCAGTCAAGGTTGATCGCTAGAAGGAGCAGTAAGAAGCACTTGGCTAAGCAGCCAGACCATCTGATATGTGATGTCCAGTAACCCTGCATCTTCTTGTCTGCTTCTCATCCCTTCTGCTCGTTCATCCCCTTTATCCCCTCCCCCTCCATGGGCTTGTATGGGCTGTGTAAGGGTACTATTACACGTAGCGATTTTTTTGATGAATAACGATAAACGGACTCAAATGGCCGCTATGGTGAACGACCTGAAATCGTTCAACCAATTACACGGAACGATGATCCTTACTCATGATCTTTATTGCGTTCATCCTGTCGTAGTCACTGCGTTTGCTGCTACTGCAAACGACTGAACGACATCTGATTACATGTGAATGATTTGCAAACGATCAATGATAAAAAAAGGTCCAAATTCTATTAATTTCTCGTTGGTCGTTTAATCGTTGTCTGCTATTACACGATTATCGTTCAAATTCGAACAATTCAAAGATTTTTCAAACTATAATCGTTCTGTGTAGTACCACCCTAAGCCTATCTTCACTCTGCTGTTGATGGCTTTCCCTTCTTAAGGGTGGTTTCAGACTACGGAATTCTCGCGGATAAGTTCAGCGGAATTCCGTCGCCTGTACGCGCTCACGGCCGCGCACCTTTCCGCTGGCTCCATAGACCGGCTGATTCCGCTATCCACCGAAAGAATTGACGTGACTATTGTTTCGGCGGAATGGGGAATCAGCCGGCCCATAGAATGGTGTCTATGGAGCCGTCGGAAAGGCGCGCGTACAGTCGACAGAATTCCGCAGAATTTATTCAAGAGAATTCCGTAGTCTGAACCCACCCTTACACAGGCCAGGGATCTGCAAGCAGGAACCTTTACTATCGATAATCGCCCTGTGTAAAAGGGACAACGAACAGCTGACAGATAATCGTTTCATCTGCTGATCGTTGTCTCGATTACACGGAATCGGGCAGATTATCGCTCCTTAGTGATGAACAGATAGGAAGTGAGGGGGTGGAGGGAAACAGCCCTATAAAGAGCAGAAGGAAGCTCTATTGCCTAATAAGATCTATCACAGAGTTTCTTATATTCACTTGTACTACTAGTTTCTGCAGTTGTTTGAAAAGACAGTCACACTGATCATTGCATTGACTGTGTTCTTCTTCTGGATTTCTTTTTAGCCAAACATTGGAAACAAAAGATGATACATGTATACAAAGTGAAGAAGTAAATGGAGGCCAATGTGTGCCAAAAAAAGTGTCATCTCATACCACAATACCAAAGGGGAGCGAAGTTACATGTCAATGCACATTTCAATGACTGAAGTAACCACTTTACTGTATTGGACTATTCCTGTTTGTAATAAATGTTTTGCCGTCAGCGTGCGAGCGAAATCATTTGATAAAAAAAAATAAAAACAGTGTATAGTATACAATATGGTATTCACATATTTAAAAGTAGAATCCTAGTCTTCTCTATAAGATACTAGATGAAACTAGTGTGCAGCACAGGTGCATAGAGGGGTGGGTGCCTGGATCCATACGGTAGCCAGCCGCGTGTCTGTATAAGCAGGTAAAGTAACCGGCACTCCTCTTTTTTGATGCCTGAGGAAGGCTCTGCCTTATATTTTCACCATATTATACCGCCTATGGTTATATACTAAGCAGCATCTGTTACTACTGTGCATGCCACCTGCGCCGGACTCATCCAAGGGTTATCCAGTCCCAGACGGCTACTGCTGGGAAATCTCTACATTTATCCTCCATCTCCTGGTTTTACCTTGAGACACCCAGAGTTGGCAGCGGTGAGCTTCTTTAATCCTACAATAGAGTTGTGCCTATGCCTAGCACAACCCACCCAGGTGAGCATGTTGCTGTTCACCAGTTGTAGCCTTTACTAATCTCTTCTTTTTTTTTGTACTTTTTTGATTTAAGACGTAACTTTTATTTCATGGTGCAATAAAACATAGTAGGACAAGCAAAACCGAAGCGTTTCACTCTGTGGAGCGCTTAAAGGGGAACTCCAAACCAGCTGCAGAAGCATATAGCATTACTAACCTGTCTAACCCAGTTTTGAAACTACCAAAAATCCATTTGTTTTGGGGGGTTTTGTTCTGTATTGTGTTTCTGTACTTCCTGGTTGAGCAGTTGTACACAGTACTACAGGGTCGAGAATGCATTGTTTTCCCTCAGCTGTTCATCAGTCCCCCACACTGCCCATTCCCCGCCCTAAACTGTTGCAGAACATCTAGGCTGGATTCACACATTGCAGCTTCATTGTGTTACTGAATTATTTGCAGTACTTTATCATGTCATTGTGGTCCAACTCACACAGCACACTGTATTCTCTACCTGTAACACAGATATTGGAAAAAAGTAAAGAACTTTTTAAATGTAATTTTCTTTTTATCTTCACGCACGTATTATTAAGATTGAGCATCTTTTGTCTTTGACTTTGAACTTTATCCGACATTATCTTACATGGGATATACTGTTTATGCCTTGTTTGTGCAGGTGGGATTGGCAGTGCCGACTCTGATCCTCTGTGACGTTTAGGCTGCATTCATACGTTCCGTGTTCCGCACGGAACATGGACGTGGAATGCCTGTAACGGACTTCTGTAATTAGATGCTGGGAGTGGGGGAACTGTACAGATATGCGCTATAATGACTGAGCCACGCGGCTGATTCATTACAGCAGGGTGCATACCTGTACAGTTCTCCCGCTCCTAGCATCTTATCACAGATGCTGCCCAGGTGGGGGAGAAGTCTGTTACAGGCATTCCACGTCCGTGTTCCGCACATGTAAATGCAGCCTAAGCATCATTAAATTGGGTTACTGCATCATTTTTGTGTAGATGCTGCAGTACTGCAATGACGCTTCAACATGCGTGAACATAGCCCTAATTTCACTGCAGACTTTTGCACTTCTGTGAAGTTGCAGCAGCTGCTTCTGTCACTCCTTGTCTGCCCAGGTGTAGTGAGGGGCCGGTCAGAGATGGTGAATCACTCAGAGATTGGGGGATCCAGCCAAGCCTCCTGTGACATCACGCCCTTCCCCCTGTCTGCATCATCAGCCTGCGTTCAGCAGACACACACAATGTGAGACAGAGGCATGTGTCTCTTAAAGAGGATGTACCACCTGGTACATCCTCTTTAACCTAAACCCACTGATCGAACGGCGCTGGTACGGGGAAGCCGGTGCCGTGGTCCGTTTTTCGGACGGAGGCCCGGTTCCCGTGCACGGCGCCGTTCTATGCACCGGAACCGGCCGGTGCTCAAGCACTGGAGGCGGGCTGGGCAGCCCCCAGTGGGAGGGAATTCCCTCCCCTGTATGACGTGGTTCCCTTAGAATGAATGGAGCCGCGTCATAAAGGGGAGGGAATTCCCTCCCACTGGGGGCGGCCCAGCCCGCCTCCAGTTCTTGAGCACCGGCCAGTTCCGGTACATAGAACGGCGCCGTGCGCAGAATCGGGGCCGCGGTCCGAAAAACGGACTGCAGCACCGACTTCCCCGTGCCGGCGCCGTTCGATCAGTGGGTTTAGGTTAAAGAGGATGTACCTGGTGGTACATCCTCTTTAGGCTATGTTCACACTACGTATATTTGAAGCTGTATGTTTGAGGCTGTATAGCAACCAAAACAAGGAGTGGATTGAAAACACAGGCTCTGTTCACATAATGTTGTAATTGAGTGGATGGCCGTCATTTAATGGCAAATATGTGCTGTTATTTTAAAACAACGGCTGTTGTATTGAAATAATGGCCGTTATTTACCGTTATATGGCGGTCATCCACTCAATTACAACATTATGTGAACAGATCCTTTCTGTGTTTTCAATCCACTCCTGGTTTTGGTTGCTATGAGGACCAAATACAGCCTCAAATATACATAGTGTGAACCCAGCCTGAAGGTGTGAGAGCAGGAGACAAAGCGGTCGGCACAGGGGCCATTTTTCTTCACTTCCTGCATGTCAACGAGCTACCAGTGTGGCAGAACCGCACAGTAAACGGTATATAGGACCCCAAACTATACACTACAGGTATACAGGACCCCAAACTATACACTACAGGTATACAGGACCCCAAAACTATACACTACAGGTATTCAGGACCTCCACCAACTCTATACTACAGTTATACAGGACCCTTAAACTATGCACTACAGGTATACAGGACCTCCAAACTATATACTACAGGTATACAAGACCTCCACCAACTATACATTACAGGTATACAGCACCAACTATATACTACAGGTATACAGGACCCCCAAACTATACAGTACAGGACCTTCACCAACTGTACACTGCAGGTATACAGGACCTCCCTCAACTATACACTACAGATATAAAGCCCCCCCAACTGCACACTACAGGTATACAGGACCCCCCCAACTATACACTATAGGTATACAGCCCCCCCAACTATGCACTACAGATATGCGAGACCCCTAAAAACTATACATTGTGGGTATACAGAAGCCCTCCAACTATGCACTACAGGTATATGTACAGGTATAATTCCACTAATTAACTCAGATGAAACAATACCTTCAGCTTGGCCTCCTGGGCACCTTAGAACTAATCTAATTAACACACTGACACTTTATACCTGGGCAGTGCCGGGTACATTTTCTAGTTGTCCATAAATAACCTTACAATAACTAGTTACCTCAACAGAGCAGCTTCAATAATGGAAGAGTAACTGAAGCGTAACGCTTTTGTTGGACACAAAATAACAACATCAAGATGTGTCAAATAATAAAATAGTAATAATTATTGTATTCCATTACCCCAAATCTAATAATATATTCTCCCAAAAATGTTGCCATGCATGTGTACATTGCTCCATAAAAGGGTATGTGCACACTACAGAATTAAAGGGAGGCATTTCAGGCGTCCATGCGGCGGATTCCACTTGTAGTTCCGCCAGTCCCGTTGACTCAATGTGATTTATCAAGCCCAATCCGTGATCCGCACAAAGAATTGATGAGTCGATGGGACAGGTGCAACTGGCAGTACTTGGGTTGACCCGGGTTCAGCAGGAGGATTCAAGATCCCACCAATGCCTTTAGGGTCTTGACCAAACCGCACCCAGAAGCGGAATTTGCTATTCGGAAGCAGTTCCTCAGCTTGGTTCCTCCTTTAACACTGCTACAATATCTCTCAGGAAAGGCCGCCACATGAGCCAGCGCGGTGAAGGGGTTGCAGAGGTGGACCGGCTTCTCATCCATCTGGAACAGAGGCAGCAAGACAAAATCCTTCAGCTCTCTGCATCTCTCAATGATTGAGAGGGACTGTAAGCTTGTCTCAAAAGAGACATCAAACAGCCCTTGGGAAGTGTTTTCTTGGGAAGGGATAAGGGAGCGGCCTCCCCAAACAACCCTCCCCTTCTCTTACACCTAGTGCTACTTGTTAAAGCGACTCTGTAACCACAATCTGACCCTCTAAACCCCCTTGAATAGGAGGCAATCTGCCTGGAGCATTCCTAATGATAAAGAGGGCGGGGAGGAGGGATGGAGGGGTGATGCAAAGTTAAGGCACAGATACTCCCGTTTGGCACGGGGCTTCAAGTTTAAAAGTATTTTTTTAGGACAATAACTGCATCACCTGCCAAACGGACCCCAGGACAGATCTTGGATTAAGAGTAGCTATCCGAAGGTACAAGTGGTTTTATGGGGTCAGATTGTGGGTACAGAGTCGCTTTAAGGAGAAGCCATACAAATCAACACATCGTATGCGCTTCACTCTTATATGGCGGCCAGCTCTCCTTTTACACTGCATCTCCTAATGCCTACCACTGTGCCTGTCTCACTTACCCCCATTCACACTGTGCTTGCTTTAACATGGCTGACATATATGCATTTTGCTGTGTGTGTCTGTCTCTCTGCCTGACTGTCTGTCTCTCTCTCTGCCTGCCTCTCTGTCTCTCTATGACTGTTTGTCCATCTATCTACCTATTTGTCCATATGCTTATCTGTATGTCTGTCTTATCTATAGATAGATAGCTATAACTATCAACTACAACTATTAAAGAAAAAGTATGGTAAATTCTCACAACTTTAGCATTATGCAGAAGCATACAATGCCCCCCCCCAAACCCAAATTAAAGGGTTTGAATGACACCTACCTGCATCTTCCTTGCTAGCAACCTACCTTTCTACCTACCTGCTTGGTTGCCTGGCTGCAACTGAACTGCTAGCCTTTCTGGCAGCTATATATGACATCACAGCCTTGATGACATCACCAACACTTGCCTGGCATGCAAGTTGTAAACAACTTTGGCAATTTGTTGCCATGGTGACAGAGACAAGTGTTTCAAAAACAAACTTTTATTAGCAATGTCCAGCCTTATATTTTTGAGTGCAGCTGCGCACCCTGACAGGGGTGTGATTTTTGGAAACGCATATTGGATGCAGCTGCGCATCCTGACAGGGGTGTGTGTTTTGGAAAGACATTTTGGGTCCAGCTGCAGATGGCAACACAATTGAAGGTGCATCTACGCACCCTATCAGGAGGTCAATATTTTGACAACACTTTTGTTGGTGCAGCTACACACCATGATGAGCGTCTTTTTTTGGCAACACAATTGGGGGTTCAGCTACGCACCCTGTTGGTAACACTTACCAATAAAGGGCCTTAAGAAACAAACAGTGCCATATGAACTTATCAAGGAAGGTCCTTAAAGAAAACCAATCACGGAAGAAATGTAAAAAATTTTTATTTCCTAATTCAATGTAATTATTTATTTAATTAACATTTGTAAATACTTATTTTTTTGGCCGCGTTTTTGTTTTATTCACTTTCCAATTCACTCTTTTCAAAAGAGCCGGCTCGAGACAGGAAGCTCACAGCGGCATCCACAGCAGCAGCAAGGCCGTCCGCAGCCATCTTGATTACGTCATTAGCGTTCCAGTGGTGGAACGCAAGTAACGTAATCAAGATGGCGGCGGCCGGGCCGAAGAAGAGGAACAGGTATAGTATAAGATACAGACTGCAACAGCAGTCTGTATCTTCATTTTGTCTATTTATGAAGATACAGACTGCCTTTTCAGTCTGTATCTTATACTTTACCTGATCCTCTTGTCCGTTGCAGTCCGATGCCGGGCGCCGCCATCTTGATTACGTCGCTTGCGCTCCAGCGGTGGAACGCAAGCGACGTAATCAAGATGGCGGCGCCAGCCTTGCTGCAGCAAACAAGAGGAACAGGTAAAGTATAAGATACAGACTGCAAAGGCAGTCTGTATCTTCATAAATAGACTGCCTTTACAGTCTGTAGCTTATACTTTACCTGATCCTCTTGTTCGGTGCTGGAAGGCCGGGCGACGCCATCTTGAATACGTCACTTGCGTTCCAGCGGTGAAACGCAAAGTGACGTCATCAAGATGGCGGCGCCCGGCCTTCGTTCAGCAATCAGGAGAATTGGGTAAAGGGATAAGATACAGACTGCACAGGCAGTCTGTATCTTCATAGATAGACTTAGGAAGAGATTTCCTTTGATAATAGGGACAGTGATTTTTAGGTGATTGGTCCTCTTTAAAGTATTTTTTAATATGTTATTACTTCTGGAAAGTTAGACAAATTCTTAATGTACATTAATTATGGAAAATGCACATATAGTTCTATATTCCTTAATTTAGTAGATTAGGGAGGCTTCAAATTCTCTCAAAAACCGTGATATCACGAATCAGGTGTAATTCCTATGGAGTGTCCAGCAGGGGGCGCACTATATATAAGTCTTTGACACTGTATAGGCTATGAAAGTCTATGTAATGTAATGTGGTGTAATGTACACTATGCTTTATTGATGCAGTACGTTTATAAAATAATTTGGGGAGCAAGCCAGGTGCTGGCTGGGAGATGGGGGATTTCGGCTGGGGGAGTCTTGGTAATGGGGATCTCCCTGGTACTACGCCCCCATCATCTGCTCATAGTATGAGCAGGTGATGGGAGGAGCAGTCTCAGTCCTATCTTTCCCACTGCACCGAGCAGGGAGGGAGGGGGAAGGTAGATGCACCGGCATCTCTCTCCTTGGTGCCCTCCATTTGGGAAGCAAGTGCCCTTGCTCCCCAAATTATTCCATAAACGTACTGCATCAATAAAGCATAGTGTACATTACACCACATTATGTTACAAAGACTTTCATAGCCAATACAGTGCCATAGACTTATACATATAGTGCTGGACCCTCCATAAGAATTACACCTGATTCGTGACGTCACAGTTTTTAAGAGAATTTGAAGCCTCCCTGATCTACTAAATAAAGGAATATAGAGCTATATGTATTTTTCCCATAATTAATGTACATAAGGAATTTGTCTAACTTTCCTTGCACCGTCCCATATGCACTTAACAATTGGGGGTTCAGCTATGCACCCTGTTGGTAACACTCACCAATAAAGGGCCTTAGGAAAGAAACAGTCCCATATGCACCAAGGAAGGTCCTTAAGAAATGCACAGTTCAATTTGCTCAGCTACTCCATAAGGTAGAGTGATCTGCTGGGGAATATATTTTTAAAAACTCATTTGGGGGTGCAGCTATGTACCCTGTTGGGTGTCTATTTTTGGCAATCCATTTGTGGGTGCAGCTATGCACCCTGTTGGGGGGGTTGGAGGTCTGTTGTTTGGCAACACATTTGGAGGTGCAGCTATGCACCCTTTTGTGGGGGGTCTATTTTTTGGCAACGCGTTCAGAGGTGCAGCTACACATCCCCTTGGGGGGTTAATTTTTTGCAACCCATTTCAGCTATGGGTTCAGCTTTGCACTCTGCTGGGGGATCAGTTTTTTTTGGGAGAATATTTGGGGGCGCAGCAACGCCCCCTGTTGGAGGATTTTATTTTTGGCAACAAAATTGAGGGTTCAGAAAGGCACCCTGTTATGGCTATATTTTCGGCAACACATTTCAGGGAAGAGGAAAAGCAATGAAGGTCACCAATGAAGATCCTTAGGAAACGCTAGTCCCTTATGAACTCATTAAGGAAGGTCCACCATATACACACATTCCCATATGAACTTATCAAGGAAGGTCCTTAAGGAACGCACAGTCCCATATGCACTCACCCAGAAAGGTCCTTAAGAATCACACAGTCCTATATGCACTCCCTAAGAAAGGTCCTTAAGAAATGCACACTCCCATATGCACTCACCAAGGAAGGTCATTAAGAGACACACATTCCTATATGGTCAGATACACCATAAGGTAGAGTGAGATGCTTAGGGTTTTATTTTTGGAAACTCAATTAGGGGTGCAACTTTTAGGGGGTCTGTTTTTTTAACAACACATTTGGGGGTGCAGCTATGTAACCAGTTGGGGGGCTATTTTTAGGCAGCACATTTAAGGGTGAAGATACACACCCTGTTGGGGGTCTGTTTTTCGGCAACATATTTCGAGGTCCAGCTATGCACCCTGTTGGGGGGGTCTATGTTTTGGCAACACATTTAGGGGTGCAGCTATACACCCCGTTTGGTTTAGTTTTGGGCAACACATTTGGGGGTTTAGCTATGCACTGTGCTGGGGGATCAATTGCAGGATGCAGAATGACGGCAACTCACTTTGCCTTGTGACTAATGAATGAGGCCAGCCCATTGGATTATGTGACTTCGTGAATTCATATCAAGAACAATAGTAATAAAGACTCACCTATTTACAATCATCACCTACATTATTGTTACATACATGATGAGCATAATTATTCAGAAATACATACTTGTATAATATTCCCAGGAGCAACATATCACAATACCAACAATTTGTGGGATGTTCAATGTCATGTAGGTGTTGACAAGTTGCTGGGATGATGTTATATCGGTGGTTGGAATACAGCTCAGCCAATGGTGGTATATTTGTGACGCCATCGCTAATTCAGCACACAGGTATGGTGTTGTACCTGCTTTTAGTTTTTTTGTGGCTGGCTGTATTAACCCCTAATGGTCGGTTACCTGCCAGGGTGTGATGGGTCCCTTGGGTTCTTATCACGATGGTCCAGAGTGGAGATATCACCCACCCGGACTGTCGGTACTACCACCCACAGAAAGGGGAAAATGACCCATGGATGGTAATGACCCATGGATGGTGTAGCCTTTGTAAACGGGTGCTGGTGCAATTATTAGTCCCATTTGAATAAAAAAACTGATCTTTACTGACAAGTCTCTGGTAATACAAGATAAAAGTATAATACGTGACTGATACAAACTTGCTTTCACTTGATCTGTACTGAGATTTGCCGAAGTGCTGAGGTAGAACAGTAGTGCTAGTTTGGTTGAGTAGAGTAGAGAGTTCAAAAGGGTAGAGAGGAGTTTGTCGGAAGAGTCCCAACCCAGTTTAGTAGTGTGCTCTGCCGGAACTTTAATAGAAGAGATACTTGAAGAAGAAATACTTGAAAGAAGAAGAATACTTGTGCCCGCGTTTCGACCTTTGTCGCTATAACCACCAGATGCCCTGCAGTGTCGGGGTACCAGTTCTTACTTGAGTGACACAAGCCCCAGTCTTGGTTACCTGAGTTGAGCAAAGTGTTCCAGTGTGTCCCGGTGCCACCTGCGCTGCGAGATAGAGTACGTAGGCCTTGACAGCGGCTGCTTTGCTCTATCCAGATCAGTTCCTCAATCTAGGATACTGTCCTGCACTGTGTAGATATGTTCACGGCATGGGTTTAGGTGTTCTCTGACTTGTCCTACCTTTAGTGTTTAGCACTGCATCTGGAGTATAAGTGTCGCTTTAGGAAAGAAAGTCTCTGCGTTCTCCATACGTGTGTTCTAACACCATAGCTGGTCAGTCCCGGCCACGGCGTGAGGTGCCTGTGTCCTCGAATCATGCTGGTGGTAGTCAAGTTGTTTGTAGTGGCTCCCCTGCTTATCTTTGCATGGCATAGGTTGCAGAAAACAATGTGCCAATCATCAGAGCTTTTTTTAAAAAGAGCCACACTATAATTATATTCAAACCTGGACCACCAATGCAGATCGACCCTTTTGCACAGTAGCTTGACGCAAGGGGATGCTCCTGGGAGCAGTATGGGGCCCACTTGTTTTATACCGCCTTCTTCCTCTGGCCACGCCACGGCCTCTTTCAGTCCATGGTGGTGATGCCGTTGTCCGATCATATAACCAGTGACCGACGTGGGGTCAGTAACCTCTTCATCCAACCACTCCTCTCCCAAATCTTTAACCAATTATTCTGCCTTACTTGCTGATCTAACAACCATACCTCACTGACCGATAACTGTCACATCATTATCTGACCCCTCCTCACCTTGGCACAAAGGAAGGTTAAAGCTTTGGGTAATAAAGTACATAACTTACTGTTAAGACCGAGAAATTATTTCCGAATCAGGAAAGGGACCTTACAACAGTTCCCGGAAGTCTACCAGGATAGAATTGCTTAGAGTGACCCAGTTGGGAGCAAGGGGGGATCAAATGAAGGATTGACATCTCCAGTCCGTTGGCCAGAGACATTGGACAGCGCGTAATGGCCTGGTTGACAAATTGCTGGAGGAGTTGTCCACCATCCATGTCATTACCTTCTCAATACTAAGTCACCACCTCTAGACTGTCACACAGTGACACTTTTTAGACTATATAACACTGATACTATACTGTATAGCAGATAATTTTTTTGTTGTTTTTGTGGATAAATTATTATTACTAGCTACATGCCAGTATATGATTCTGTAGAATACTGGTATATTGTATGGATTTTTTTCCAGTCACTGACAGACTATTAGTCCTTAAAGACTAAAAAGACTGTTGGGTGTTTGGTGAAATTAATCGCCTACCCAACTAACCACACTAAGCCCTACACTACCTCTTTCCCTGCTCCAGCAGCTATCCCTGACAAATAACAAAAAGCAAGTCAAGCATCTGGAGACTTGGGTCTATGTACGCCAAGGTCACCTGATGCAGCCGGCCAATCACAGCTATGACAGCCACTTCCCCACATGTTTATTGGCTAATTTAAGGCTTTCAAACATGTGAGCAGGAGACTATCAATTTTATTCAAGCACCACGCAGTACTACAAAGTATTTTCCATTATGCCGATACTCAAGCGAATACTGAAACAAGTATGTCCGCTCTTCTCTATTCCTTATAGTAAAGCTTAGCCTGGTAACCATAGGCTGTGTGCATTCATAGTACTGCCAATGTGCCATAGCAGGCAAGCCGCACCTGTCCTGTAGCCAAAGAGATTATTAGCCAGACGTAGTCGTAGTTAGTGCAGCAACAGGCTGAGGATACCATCACTACTGTAATCACTGTAATACCATCACTGTATAACGCTGCAGTAGAGCAATGACTGACAGGCTGGGGACACATGTAATACCATCACTGTATAACGCTGCAGTAGAGCAGTGACTGACAGGCTGAGGACACATGTAATATCATGACTATATAACACTGCATTAGAGCAGTGACTGACAGGCTGGGGACACATGTAATACCATCACTATATAATGCTGCAGTAGAGCAGTGACTGACAGGCTGGGGACACATGTAATACCATCACTATATAAGGCTGCAGTAGACCAGTGACAGGCTGGGAACACATGTAATACCATCACTGTATAACGCTGCAGTAGAGCAGTGACTGACAGGCTGGGAACACATGTAATACCATCACTATATAATATTGCAGTAGAGCAGTGACTGACAGGCTGGGGAAACATGTAATACTATCACTTTATAATGCTGCAGTAGAGCAATGACTGACAGGCTGAGGACACATGTAATATCATGACTATATAACACTGCATTAGAGCAGTGACTGACAGGCTGGGGGACACATGTAATACCATCACTATATAATGCTGCAGTAGAGCAGTGACTGACAGGCTGGGGGACACATGTAATACCATCACTATATAATGCTGCAGTAGAGCAGTGACTGACAGGCTGGGGACACATGTAATACCATCACTATATAATGCTGCAGTAGAGCAGTGACTGACAGGCTGGGGGACACATATAATACCATCACTATAAAACGCTGCAGTACAGCAGTGACTGACAGTCTGGGGACACATGTAGTACCATGACTGTATAACGCTGCAGTAGAGCAGTGATTGGCTGGGGACACATGTAATACCATCACTATAAAACGCTGCAGTAGAGCAGTGACTGACAGGCTGGGGACACATATAATAACATCACTGTATAATGCTGCAGTAGAGCAGTGACTGACAGGCTGGGGACACATATAATACCATCACTATATAATGCTGCGGTAGAGCAGTGACAGGCTGGGAACACATGTAATAACATGACTGTATAATGCTGCAGTAGAGCAGTGACAGGCTGGGGACACATGTAATACCATCACTGTATAACGCTGCAGTAGAGCAGTGACAGGCTGGGGACACATGTAATACCATCACTATATAATGCTGCAGTAGAGCAGTGACTGACAGGCTGGGGGACACATGTAATACCATCACTTTATAATGCTGCAGTAGAGCAGTGACTGACAGGCTGGGGGACACATGTAATACCTAGGGCAGTATTACCAGCTGCTGTGTCCCTAGGCACTAAACCCGAAGATGCCCCATCTTCACTCACCAATTAGCATCATGATTTTCTAGTTTTTGAACATCATATTGATATCTTATCAGTGGTAGGCCGCGTTCCCACATTTAGGGCCCTATTCCACCGGCCGATTATCGTTAGCATAATCGTTAACGATTAACGATCTCAAAAGACCGCTATTGCGAAAGACCTGAAAACGTTCACTCATTTCCATGGAACGATAATCGTTACTTATGATCGTAATTGCGATCGTTTCTTCTTCCGTATTTATTCGCTATTGCGTTCGTATCTATTGAGAACGACCGAACGATGTCTTATTCAATGCGAACGATTTTGAACGTTTTGCGAACGAGCAACGATAAAAATAGGTCCAGGTCTTATAAAGCGATCAACGATTTCTCGTTCGGTCGTTAATCGTTACTGCATTTCAACCGAACGATTATCGTTTAGATTCGAACGATTTAACGATAATCTGAACGATAATCGTCCGGTGGAATAGGGCCCTTACTGTATGTCAACAGATGTAGTCGGAACCAGACCCTTATGCGGAAACCAATAGGCGTATGGCCACTAATCCTGGTAACATTCGGATGAACCCCAGACCTGTCCAATACCAACCTACTCCCCCTCCCTCAAAAAGACACCAAATTTACTGGCAAGTCTGAATGGGAGGTGGGAGGCTAAAAATATAAAAACAAAAAAATGTTTCCTTCCCCCTGCTCCCTGGTGCTGCCCTAGGCACCGGACCACAGCCATGGTAATACCATCACTATATAATGCTGCAGTAGAGCAGTGACTGACAGGCTGGGGGACACATGTAATCCCATAACTATATAATGCTGCAGTAGAGCAGTGACTGACAGGCTGGGGGACACATGTAATACCATCACTATATAAGGCTGCAGTAGAGCAGTGACTGACAGGCTGGGGACACATGTAATACCATCACTATATAAGGCTGCAGTAGAGCAGTGACTGACAGGCTGGGAACACATGTAATACCATCACTATATAAGGCTGCAGTAGACCAGTGACAGGCTGGGGACACATGTAATACCATCACTATATAAGGCTGCAGTAGAGCAGTGACTGACAGGCTGGGGACACATGTAATACCATCACTATATAATGCTGCAGTAGAGCAGTGACTGACAGGCTGGGGACACATGTAATACCATCACTATATAAGGCTGCAGTAGAGCAGTGACTGACAGGCTGGGGACACATGTAATACCATCACTATATAATGCTGCAGTAGAGCAGTGACTGACAGGCTGGGGACACATGTAATACCATCACTGTATAACGCTGCAGTAGAGCAGTGACAGGCTGGGGACACATGTAATACCATCACTATATAAGGCTGCAGTAGAGCAGTGACTGACAGGCTGGGGACACATGTAATACCATCACTATATAAGGCTGCAGTAGAGCAGTGACTGACAGGCTGGGGACACATGTAATACCATCACTATATAAGGCTGCAGTAGACCAGTGACAGGCTGGGAACACATGTAATATCATCACTGTATAACGCTGCAGTAGAGCAGTGACTGACAGGCTGGGAACACATGTAATACCATCACTATATAATGCTTCAGTAGAGCAGTGACTGACAGGCTGGGGGACACATGTAATACCATCACTATATAATGCTGCAGTAGAGCAGTGACTGACAGGCTGGGGACACATGTAATACCATCACTTTATAATGCTGCAGTAGAGCAGTGACTGACAGGCTGGGGGACACATGTAATACCCAGGGCAGTATTACCAGCTGCTGTGTCCCTAGGCACTAAACCCGAAGACGCCCCATCTTCACTCACCAATTAGCATCATGATTTTCTAGTTTTTGAACATCATATTGATATCTTATCAGTGGTAGGCCGCGTTCCCACATTTACTGTATGTCAACAGATGTAGCCGGAACCAGACCCTTATGCGGAAACCAATAGGCGTATGGCCACTAATCCTGGTAACATCCGGATGAACCCCAGACCTGTCCAATACCAACCTACTCCCCCTCCCTCAAAAAGACACCAGATTTACTGGCAAGTCTGAATGGGAGGTGGGAGGCTAAAAAAATAAAAACAAAAAAATGTTTCCTTCCCCCTGCTCCCTGGTGCTGCCCCCCTGAAAGGTGCTGCCCTAGGCACCGGACCACAGCCCTGGTAATACCATCACTATATAATGCTGCAGTAGAGCAGTGACTGACAGGCTGGGGGACACATGTAATCCCATAACTATATAATGCTGCAGTAGAGCAGTGACTGACAGGCTGGGGGACACATATAATACCATCACTATAAAATCCTGCAGTAGAGCAGTGACTGACAGGCTGGGGACACATGTAATACCATCACTATATAAGGCTGCAGTAGACCAGTGACAGGCTGGGAACACGTGTAATACCATCACTGTATAACGCTGCAGTAGAGCAGTGACTGACAGGCTGGGAACACATGTAATACCATCACTATATAAGGCTGCAGTAGAGCAGTGACTGACAGGCTGGGAACACATGTAATACCATCACTATATAAGGCTGCAGTAGAGCAGTGACAGGCTGGGGACACATGTAATACCATCACTGTATAACGCTGCAGTAGAGCAGTGACTGACAGGCTGGGAACACATGTAATACCATCACTGTATAACACTGCAGTAGAGCAGTGACAGGCTGGGAACACATGTAATACCATCACTGTATAACACTGCAGTAGAGCAGTGACAGGCTGGGGACACATGTAATACCATCACTATATAATGCTGCAGTAGAGCAGTGACTGACAGGCTGGGGGACACATGTAATACCATCACTATATAAGGCTGCAGTAGAGCAGTGACTGACAGGCTGGGAACACATGTAATACCATCACTATATAAGGCTGCAGTAGAGCAGTGACTGACAGGCTGGGAACACATGTAATACCATCACTGTATAACACTGCAGTAGAGCAGTGACTGACAGGCTGGGAACACATGTAATACCATCACTATATAAGGCTGCAGTAGAGCAGTGACTGACAGGCTGGGAACACATGTAATACCATCACTATATAAGGCTGCAGTAGAGCAGTGACTGACAGGCTGGGAACACATGTAATACCATCACTATATAACGCTGCAGTAGAGCAGTGACTAACAGGCTGGGAACACATGTAATACCATCACTATATAACGCTGCAGTAGAGCAGTGACTGACAGGCTGGGAACACATGTAATACCATCACTGTATAACACTGCAGTAGAGCAGTGACAGGCTGGGGACACATGTAATACCATCACTATATAATGCTGCAGTAGAGCAGTGACTGACAGGCTGAGGACACATGTAATACCATCACTATATAAGGCTGCAGTAGATCAGTGACAGGCTGGGGACACATGTAATACCATCACTGTATAACGCTGCAGTAGAGCAGTGACTGACAGGCTGGGGACACATGTAATACCATCACTGTATAACGCTGCAGTAGAGCAGTGACTGACAGGCTGGGGACACATGTAATACCATCACTATATAAGGCTGCAGTAGAGCAGTGACTGACAGGCAGGGGACACATGTAATACCATCACTATATAATGCTGCAGTAGAGCAGTGACTGACAGGCTGGGAACACATGTAATACCATCACTGTATAACACTGCAGTAGAGCATTGACTGACAGGCTGGGAACACATGTAATACCATCACTATATAACGCTGCAGTAGAGCAGTGACTGACAGGCTGGGGACACATGTAATACCATCAGGGCCGCCGATAGGGCAGTACAAGTGGCACTGCCGTATGGGGCCCGGACCCTAAGAGACATGGGGGGGGCCCCCCGTCCGCTACGCTAGGGGGGCCCGCACGGCCCCCCTTGCCACCTGTTTTTGAGCATCCCGAGAAGCTGCGGCCGCGTAGCTTCTCGGGATGCACTGATCGCTTTAATGTTCCGCCCGCACAGTGAGCGGGCGGAACATTAAAGCGATCAGAATACAGGAGAAGGACCTGTCAGCGTCCTACTCCTGTATTCTCTTCCATAGGCTGCCGGCACTTCATACCAGCAGCCTATGGGAGGCCGGGCCGTGATCATGTGCCTCTCCGGCAGGCGTGATCATGTGACGTCATCACGCCTGCCGGAAGTCCCGTCCCTGCGGCTCGCAAGATGGAGCCCGAAGAGGAGGAGGAGACCTGCTGCCTGCAGCAACAGCGCGGATTAGGTGAGTAGGATGTTTGTTTTTTTAGGGGCAGAGCAGGGGGCATTATTAGTTCATGGGGGCACCTCTGGGGGCATTATTAGTATATGGGGCACCCAGGGGCGCCGCAATGATGAGGCGACCTGAATCGTCTGCCTCAGGCGGCGCCACCAGCTATCTTCATGGGGGCGGCATTCAGTGGCAGATTATAATATGAGCGGTTCGGGCGGCCGCCCAAATTATAATCCGCCACTGACTGTACCCAGGGCCGCTTTAACCAGAGGGCACATGGTGCACGTGCACCGGGCCCACTGGTTAAAGGGGCCCCCCCCGAGCAGGCCGGCCGTTGCTATGTGCGACCAATGCGGTCGCACAGGGCTCCGGCCACCAGCCTGTCATGGGGGAGCGCCATGGATGGGTAATCTACTTACCCCTCCATGGCGCCCCCTGCAGGGCCCCCCCCTCCGCCGCTGCCCCCGTCCGCTGCTGCTGCGGCGCTTCAGCGCTGCAGCAGCGACACTGACAGAGAGAGAGCCATTGGCTCCCTCCCTGTCAGTCACTCACTCTTGTGGCCGCACTTCCTGCGGTCACAAGAGGCCGCGCTCTCCCTCTAGCGCCCGACGTCACTGGAGCGTCGGCGCGAGGGTAAGGGGAGTGCAGCCTCTTGTGACCACAGGAAGTGCGGCCACAGGAGGGAAGAGAAGAGGAACGCGTGGACCCAGGTGAGTAAAAGTGTTTTTTTTTTTCAATGTTATATAGCAGGGGGAGCTATATACTATGGGGGGGCACAGGGGGCTATATACTATGGGGGAGAACAGGGGGGCTATATACTATGGGGGAGAACGGGGGCTATATACTATTGGGGAGCACAGGGGGGCTATATACTATGGGGGAGAACGGGGGCTATATACTATTGGGGAGCACAGGGGGGCTATATACTATGGGGGAGCTATATACTATCAGGGAGCACAGGGGGGCTATATACTATGGGGGAGAACGGGGGCTATATACTATTGGGGAGCACAGGGGGCTATATACTATGGGGGAGCACAGGGGAGCTATATACTACTGGGGAGCACAGGGGGCTATATACTATGGGGGAGAACGGGGGCTATATACTATTGGGGAGCACAGGGGGCTATATACTATGGGGGAGAACAGGGGAGCTATATACTATTGGGGAGCACAGGGGGCTATATACTATGGGGGAGAACGGGGGCTATATACTATTGGGGAGCACAGGGGGCTATATACTATGGGGGAGCACAGGGGAGCTATATACTATGGGGGAGCACAGGGGGCTATACACTATGGGGAAGCACAGGGGAGCTATATACTATTGGGGAGCACAGGGGAGCTATATACTATTGGGAAGCACAGGGGGCTATATACTATTGGGGAGCACAGGGGAGCTATATACTATGGGGGAGCACAGGGGAGCTATATACTTTGGGGGAGCACAGGGGGCTATATACTATGGGGGAGCACAGGGGGCTATATACTATGGGGGAGCACAGGGGGCTATATACTATGGGGGAGCACAGGGGAGCTATATACTATGGGGGAGCACAGGGGGCTATACACTATGGGGGAGAACGGGGGCTATATACTATTGGGGAGCACAGGGGAGCTATATACTATGGGGGAGCACAGGGGAGCTATATACTTTGGGGGAGCACAGGGGGCTATATACTATGGGGGAGCACAGGGGGCTATATACTATGGGGGAGCACAGGGGGCTATATACTATGGGGGAGCACAGGGGAGCTATATACTATGGGGGAGCACAGGGGGCTATACACTATGGGGGAGAACGGGGGCTATATACTATTGGGGAGCACAGGGGGCTATATACTATGGGGGAGCACAGGGGGCTATACACTATGGGGGAGCACAGGGGAGCTATATACTATTGGGGAGCACAGGGGAGCTATATACTATTAGGAAGCACAGGGGGGCTATATACTATTGTGGGAGAGCACAGGGGGGCTATATACTATTGTGGGAGAGCACAGGGGGGCTATATACTATTGTGGGAGAGCACAGGGGGGCTATATACTAATGGGGGAGCGCACAGGAGGGCTGTATATAACTGGAGGAGCACATGAGGGTCTATATACTACAGGGACACCTTAAAACTATGGAGGCACAGAGGGGTGTAACTATGTAGGAGTACAGAGGGGTGTAACTACTGTATAGGGGTACAAGGGACCTAACTACTGTATGTGTTGGAGCCTAAAATATTTGTCTGGCAGATTCTGGAGAGAAGATTCACAGCCAGGAGAAGACTTCAAGGTGGCCCAGGCTGGATGGAGAGAAAAAGAAAAGGTGACAGACTCTGATCGGAGAAGACGCCCCCGGTGAGTCACTGGATGTAACTTCACTCTGTTATAGGCTTGTACTGATAGGGGTCATGGTATGGCGGTATTATGTAATGGTATCAATGGTGATATCTTTCTGTTTTGTTTAGTGCAGTTTTTATGTAATATGTAATCACTGAATGGTGGAAATAGTGTTATAAGGTAACTACTGTATGTATTGGGGCTCTTGATACAGTGTGGGGGCAAATTCAGTACATTATACAATGTGCAGAAAGGTAAGGGGGGGCCCACTCTTGAGGGCTGTGCACTGGGCCCACCAATGTATTAAAACGGCCCTGACTGTACCATGTACTGGAGCCCCCCCGCCCCCGGGCAGTATCTGTAATGAGATGCTGTGAGCGGGGGAGACTGTATTCATAAGCGCCGCGCTGTAATAAATCAGCCGCGCCGTGCTGTTACTACAGCGCGGCGCTTATGAATACAGTCCCCCCCGCTCACAGCATCTCATTACAGATACTTCCCGGGGGCGGGGGGCTCCAGTACATGCATTCCACGTCCGTGATCCGTCAGGATCACGGAACGTGGGAATGCAGCCTTAGTCCCCCGGCTGATGTGCGGCTGCCCGGGGTGTCCCGTCCTGTCCCCGGCAGCGCGCGCATCAGAGAGCTCCCCGTGCGCCGGAAGTCACAGGCACAGGCGCACGGGGAGCTCTGTGATGCGCGCGCTGCCGGGGACAGGACGGGACACCCCGGGCAGCCGCACATCAGCCGGGACCAGACCAGAGAGGCTCAACGGGGGAACGGAGGGCAGGTGAGTTGTGTGCTGTTTTTTGTTTTTGTTTTATCTGCTGTGCAGGGGGGGGGGGGAGAGGGGGACCATCTATAAGGGAGGGGGGAAAGAGGGGGACGATCTATAAGGGAGGGGGGAGAGGGGGACGATCTATAAGTGAGGGGGGAAAGAGGGGGACGATCTATAAGGGAGGGGGGAAAGAGGGGGACGATCTATAAGGGGGGGGGACCATCTATAAGGGAGGGGGAGAGGGAAGAGGGGGACCATCTATAGGGGGGGCCATCTATAAGGGAGGGGGGAAAGAGGGGGACCATCTATAAGGGGGGGCCATCTATAAGGGAGGGGGGAAAGAGGGGGACCATCTATAAGGGGGGGACCATCTATAAGGGAGGGGCGGGAGGGGGACCGTCTATAAGGGGGGGGAAGAGGGGGACCATGTATAAGGGGGAGAGGGGGACCATCTATAAGGGAGGGGGAAAGAGGGGGACCATCTATAAGGGGGCATCTATAAGGGAGGGGGGAGAGGGGGACCATGTATAAGGGGGGGAGGGGGACCATCTATAAGGGAAAGGGGACCATCTATAAGGGAGGGGGAGAGAGGGAAGAGGGGGACCATCTATAAGGGGGGGGAAAGAGGGGGACCATCTATAAGGGGGGGGAGAGGGGGACCATCTATAAGGGGGGGAGAGAGGGAAGAGGGGGACCAACTATAAGGGGGGGGGAAGAGGGGGACCATCTATAAGGGGGGAAGAGGGGGACCATCTATAAGGGAGGGGAAAGAGGGGGACCATCTATAAGGGAGGGGGGAGAGGGGGACCATCTATAAGGGGGGAAGAGGGGGACCATCTCCTAAAAGATCAGCACCCTCCTCTCCTGACATCCTCTGTGCTGCTGGGACTTCTCCTATAGGATTAGCCCCCTCCTCTCGTGACATCCTCTGTGCTGCTGGGACCTCTCCTATAAAGTCAGCCTCCTCCTCTCCTGACATCCTCTGTGCAGCAAGGGACCAAACATTATGTTTATTGGGGACAGCAGTGGGGGGGGGGGGCAGTAGTGGATTATAATGTGGGCGGATTGACGGGGGGGGGGCGTCATTCTATAGTTCGCCTCGGGCAGCAGAGAGGCTAGAATCACCCCTGGGGGCACCTCTGGGGGCATTATTAGCTCATGGGGGGCACCTCTGGGGGCATTATTAGTATATGGGGGCACCTCTGGGGGCATAATTAGTATATGGGGGGCACCTCTGGGGGCATTATTAGTATATGGGGGCACCTCTGGGGGCATTATTAGTATATGGGGGGCACCTCTGGGGGCATTATTAGTATATGGGGGCACCTCTGGGGGCATTATTAGCTCATGGGGGCACCTCTGGGGGCATTATTAGTATATGGGGGCACCTCTGGGGGCATTATTAGTGTATGGGGGCACCTCTGGGGGCATTATTAGTATATGGGGGGCACCTCTGGGGGCATTATTAGTATATGGGGGCACCTCTGGGGGCATTATTAGCTCATGGGGGCACCTCTGGGGGCATTATTAGTATATGGGGGCACCTCTGGGGGCATTATTAGTGTATGGGGGCACCTCTGGGGGCATTATTAGTATATGGGGGCACCTCTGGGGGCATTATTAGTATATGGGGGCACCTCTGGGGGCATTATTAGTGTATGGGGGCACCTCTGGGGGCATTATTAGTTCATGGGGGCACCTCTGGGGGCATTATTAACTCATGGGGGCATCTCTGGCGGCATTATTAGTGTATGGGGGTACCTGGGGGCATTATTAGTTCGTGGGGGCCACCTCTGGGGGCATTATTAGCTCATGGGGGTACTTCTGGGGGCATTATTAGTTCATGGGGGCCACCTCTAGGGGCATTATTAGTATATGGGGGCATCTCTGGGGGCATTATTAGTGTATGGGGGTACCTCTGGGGGCATTATAAGTTCGTGGGGGACACCTCTGGGGGCATTATTAGTTCATGGGGGCACCTCTGGGGGCATTATTAGCTCATCTGGGTACCTCTGGGGGCATTATTAGTTCATGGGGGCCACCTCTAGGGGCATTATTAGCTCATGGGGGCACAGCAGGGAATCCTACATACAGGGGGCACAGCAGGGGATCCTACATACAGGGGGCATCCCACACAGCGCAGTTACTATGGGAGCCTACAGGGGGGAGAAAGGGAAGGAAGCTGCTAGAAATGTGCGGAGCCTAAATTGTTTGTCTCGCAGGTTCTGAAGAGATGAAACGTATCTGGAAGAAATCATTATGGCGGTCTGGGCCGGATGGAGAGGAAAAGGAAAAGTGACGCCTCAGATCAAAGAAGACGTCACATGTGAGTCACTGTATGACACTTTTCTTATTTTGTAGAACATCATTTAGTAGGGGCGCCCCGAGGTGACAGCTACTACATTATCTGTACTCAGAGATATTACTGTGTTATCTGTGGTGTTACATAGGACTGCAGGTGACATCTACATTATCTGTACTCAGAGATATCGCTGTGTTATCTGTGCTGTTACATAGGACTGCAGGTGACATCTACATTATCTGTACTCAGAGATATCACTGTGTTATCTGTGCTGTTACATAGGACTGCAGGTGACATCTACATTATCTGTACTCAGAGATATCGCTGTGTTATCTGTGCTGTTACATAGGACTGCAGGTGACATCTACATTATCTGTACTCAGAGATATCACTGTGTTATCTGTTGTGTTACATAGGACTGCAGGTGACTACTACATTATCTGTACTCAGAGATATCACTGTGTTATCTGTGCTGTTACATAGGACTGCAGGTGACTACTACATTATCTGTACTCAGAGGGATATCACTGTGTTATCTGTGCTGTTACATAGGACTGCAGGTGACATCTACTACATGATCTATACTCAGAGATATCACTGTGTTATCTGTGCTGTTACACAGGACTGCAGGTGAAATCTACTACATTATCTGTACTCAGAGATATCACTGTGTTATGTGGTGTTACATAGGACTGCAGGTGATATCAGGTTATTTCTCCAGGTTGCAGAAGTTCAAACTTCATCGTACCCTGGTGTGCTGGTGTCTGTATACATGTGTGCTGGTGTCTGTATGTGTGTATACATGTGTGCTGGTGTCTGTATACATGTGTGCTGGTGTCTGTATACATGTGTGCTGGTGTCTGTGTGTGAGATCAATTCTAGAGAACTGGCTCATATATCCCATTTTCCCCAGTGGCTTAAAATGTAACCTCTGTTATACAGTAAAAAATTGTAGAACCTAAATGTGAACAAGGTGCAATTCAAATAGACACTTACTTGTATAGCTGCCTCTTGTGCTCTGTATGCAGTGCATTATATTCACCCTTGCAACGTACAATTTATAGCGTGTCTACAAGCCCAGCGGGGCTCATTATGATGGAGACTAAAACTTATACAAGAGTGGGGTAGGGGTTCCCCTGTATTCAGAATGCTGTTGAGTGCTAGGCAATGCCCCGTCTGGGATTATTGAATTTCGAGGGTCTATGCAGAGCAGGATAAAGACACCTCTGCTGCACAAACAGGATCTCCTAGAAAGCGTTCTCACCGCCATGTATTCGCTATCACTGGCTTGGGTGAGCTAAACTAGTCTGCCTGGGGGGGGGGGGGGGGGGTGATTTGTATATGCTCACTAACATGGAACAGCCTCATTATATTAGCCTTATCAACATATTCTATGTTAGTGAGCATACCGGGGGGGGGGGGGGGGGGGATATTGGTGAACATATACAAATCAAACAGCCCCCCAGACCCTCGAAATTCAATAACCCCAAACGGTGCATTGCCCAGTACTCAACAGCATTCTGAATACAGGGGAACCCCTACCCCACTCTTGTATAAGTTTTAGTCTCCATCATAATGAGCCCCGCTGGGCTTGTAGACACGCTATAAATTGTACGTTGCAGGGGTGAGTATAATGCACTGCATACAGAGCACAAGAGGCAGCTATACAAGTAAGTGTCTGTATGGTGACATTTAAATTGCACCTTGTTCACATTTAGTTTCTACAATTTTATAACTGTATAACGGAGGTTACATTTTAAGCCACTGGGGAAAATGGGGTATATGAGCCAGTTCTCTAGAATTGATCTGAACCAAATTATACCTCCCAGCAAGGCGTGGGTCTAACACACAATTTTTTATTTTTTATTAATGTGGGGGGCCCAGACACTTTGGTTGTATGGGGCCCCGAAATTCCTGATGGCGGCCCTGAATACCATCACTATATAAGGCTGCAGTAGAGCAGTGAGTGACAGGCTGGGGACACATGTAATACCATCACTGTATAACGCTGCAGTAGAGCAGTGACTGACAGGCTGGGGACACATGTAATACCATCACTGTATAACGCTGCAGTAGAGCAGTGACTGACAGGCTGGGGACACATATAATGCCATCACTGTATAATGCTGCAGTAGAGCAGTGACAGGCTGGGGACACATGTAATACCATCACTGTATAATGCTGCAGTAGAGCAGTGACAGGCTGGGGACACATATAAGGCCATCACTGTATAACGCTGCAGTAGAGCAGTGACAGGCTGGGGACACATGTAATACCATCACTGTATAATGCTGCAGTAGAGCAGTGACTGACAGGCTGGGGACACATGTAATACCATCACTGTATAACGCTGCAGTAGAGCAGTGACAGGCTGGGGACACATGTAATACCATCACTATATAAGGCTGCAGTAGAGCAGTGACTGACAGGCTGGGGACACATGTAATACCATCACTGTATAACGCTGCAGTAGAGCAGTGACAGGCTGGGGACACATGTAATACCATCACTATATAAGGCTGCAGTAGAGCAGTGACAGGCTGGGGACACATGTAATACCATCACTGTATAATGCTGCAGTAGAGCAGTGACAGGCTGGGGACACATATAATACCATCACTGTATAATGCTGAAGCTCAGGCCCAAGGCTATAAATACTATAAATACTGGACATTGATCCCTGAAGGTTACTGCACCGAGCTCGCTATCTCTGCCTAGGCTGAGCCATCACAGAGGAGGGAGAGGTGGAGAAACCTGACAGTATTATCTGTATCTGCACAAAGGGAAAAGTCTGCTAGCAGCATGGAAGGCAAGGCTTACTACATGAATAAACCCAAGGTAAATGCATTGTTACTCTGTATCTGCTTACATAGGACTGCAGCAGAAGACCCTGATGTATGTGCATAATACAAAGCTGCTGTCGTATCAAAGAGGAAATTCATCTTAAAAGGGGGGACTGTACTATATGGGGGCTGATGCACTGAGGTGGGACAGACAGAGTTGGCTCCACTTACTGTGTAGCAGTGGTGGCGTGTAACTGCAGCTCAGCTTTTAACTAAATGGCAGTGGAACTGCACTTACCAGGCCCCGCCACTACACAGTTAACAGAGGCAACTCCTGAAAATCGGATCAGCAGAGATTCTACTTCTTGCTGCTCTGTTAATCACTTTATTTGCCCAGAAAACCCCTTTGAAGCGACTCTGTACCAACAATCTGACCCCCCCCCCCCACCCAAATCGCTTGTACAGTCAGTTGCTTTTAATCCAAGATCTGTCCTGGGGTGCGTTCGGCAGGTTATGCAGTTATTGTCCTAAGAAAACAACTTTTAACAACCTGTGTCAAATTGGCGTGGCCTACAATGTCTATGCCCTAGGATTGCAACACTCCTCTGTCCCTCCTCCCCACCCTCTTCACCTTCAGGATTTCTCCTATTCATCACCTGTGTGAATACTGCACATGTGTTGGATCGTTAAGGCACATGTGCAGTGTTCAGACAGGTGATGAATAGAAAAAATGCTGCCCAGGACGTCTCCCATGCTTATATGGCGAAATGGGAGGCATACTTGGATAAGAAACTCCCCCAACCGCTATGGCAGCTGATTTGGTCACAGGCAGCCAAATCATCTTCTTGCGTCTCTTTCAAAGAAAACCAATATAAAATATTATTCTTTTGGTACCACACCCCTGACCTTCTTCATCGCTTCTACCCGGATGCCCCATCGGTGTGCTGGAGGTGTTTGACCGGGGTTGGGACCCTCCAGCACATTTTCTGGGACTGCCCTAAGCTCCGACCTTACTGGGGGGGGAATACAGGGATTGCTAGTGGCTGTGTTGGGTAAAGTGGTGCCCCTGGATCGGGTGACATACATTCTGAATGTCCCGCCTAAAACTCTGTCGAAAACTTCAGACAGACTACTCCTCCATATGTTGACTGCAGCCAAATGCCTACTGGCTAAATATTGGAAACAATCTTTAATTCAGTCAGCGTTTAAACTGGTCAATCGCATTCAAAAAGTCAGGCAGCTAGAGTTTCTGACGGCAGCACAAGAACACCGTATAGAGAAATGCGAGCAAATATGGACACTATGGGACATTTATTATGGTTTGTCACACAGAACGTGAATATGTCAAGATACTTCATCCCTATGAATAACTTGTCTTCTTTTTCCCCATCTCTCCACCCTGTTTCCTGTAATTTCTTGGTCTTGTCTTTGTCTTGTCTCCCCCCAATTATACTGTTGTAGTTCCCCATAAGTTGCAGTTTAGTTCGGATGTTTGTATGACTGGACAGTCTGACTCGCGTAGGTGGTTCGGCTGTTTCATGTTTCTGCTAGATAGATTACTAAATATATACCTTTGTGTACTTGCTTGTTAGGCCATGTGGCCCTTTGACCTAGATGTTTCTTCTGAGTATATGCTGTGTTTTGTCTTTTTTATTGTTTAAAAGATTTAGCAAATAAACAACTTATAAAAAAAAAAAAAAAAAGAAGAAGAAATGCTGCCCTAATGGTGAAGGGGGCGGGGAGGAGGGACAGAGAGACGGTGCAAGCCTAGGGCATAAACATTCTAGGCCACGCCTATTTGACACAGGGCTGAAAGTTTAAACATTGTTTTTTTAGCACAATAACTGCATTACCTGCTGAATGGAACCTAGGACAGATCTTGGATTAAAAGCAGCTATCCGACAGTACAAGCAGTTTGGGGGGGAACAGATTGTGGTTACAGAGTCGCTTTAAATTGGTTATTTAACTTTAGAAAAAGCACAGCTACTTTCTTGTAAAAATAGCACCTGGTTTAGTTTGGACCGACATTGGCTTTGCAGGGTTGCGGCTGCAAACACACACAAATTATTTGGGCAAAACTGCCACTGCAGTTTTTGTGCCAAAACCAGAAGTGGATTCAAACGGGATGGGCACTATAAAGGGCGGACTTGTACTTTCTTTTTATGTTGGATCCTCTTCTGGTTTTGGCACAAAAACTGCAGTGGCAGTTTTCCCAAAATAACCTGTGTGTGTTTGTTGCCTAACTCTCCACCAGTCTAACCATTTGTTAAAGGGGTTGGTATTAGTAAGTGCAATCATGGTATATACTGACAGCAGCTCCCTGTGTACCTCATAGAGCTAAAATCACACTCCCCTCCTCCAGGCTGGGCTGCCCTGCTCTGTGGTGTTTCTGTGCATAAGATGGTTTAAAGAAACACTACAGAACAGGATAAAAAGTAGCAATCTGAAGATACAAGTGGTTTGAAGGGGGGGGGGGGGGGGGGGGGGGCAGAATGTGGGTACAGAGTCGCTTTAAAGAAGAATTTATAGTAAGGAGCTGTAGCCTGTAGTTTGACCTATATTCAGGTTTATTTTTCTTCTCTCTATAGGTTGAGCTTCATGTTCACCTGGATGAAAGCTTCAAACCAGAGACAATCCTCCATTTTGCCAAGTAATTCTCTAACAATGCAGCGTTCTGTTGTTTTTATTATTGTTGTTTTTTTTACTATATAAAGGACTTCTTCGTTGTTTGTTATATCTGTGCTTGCATTACTTAAGAATTAACAATTTCATTTCATTATTCCTCCTGGAAATCTATTAATAACTGAGTGTTAAATTTCCTCTCGCCAATGAGCCTTTTCCTACAAACTCTTGCATTGTCCTTTTTCAAGAGGTAATAGCTAGAGATGAGCGAACCGGCCGAGGTTCGGGTTTGTATGAACCTGATCTCTCAGCTTCTGGTTCCTGCTGTCTACCCGCTCCGTGGAGAGGGTGGATACAGCCTGAGGACCGCCTGGAAAACTGGGGTACAGCCTATGGCTCGCTCATCTCTAGTAATAGCAATGTCCATATGCCCAATTCAAAATTTATATGGTGTTCTATCCTTTTTGGCATTGTGTGCAAAGAACCTGTGCAGGGTCTTCATCTTTGTCAAATTAAAGGGGTTATCCAGCACTAAAAAAACATGGCCACTCTCTGCCAGAGACACCACCACTCTTGTCTCCAGCTTGTGCGGGGTTTTGCTGCTCAGTTCTATTGAAGTGAATGGAGCTAAACTGCAAACCACACCTAAACTGGAGACAAGAGTCGTGCTGTCTCTAAAAGAAAGTGGCCATGTTTTTGTAGCACTGGATAACCCCTTTATTAGAGAAGTGGCAGTAATGGGGAGAACATATCTCTACTAATCTACAACTTTTCTCCTTCCAGGAGACGTCAGATCAAGATCCCCGCAAACACGGTGGAAGAACTCCTTAAGATCGTATCATACAATGAACCTCTTAGCCTTACAGAATTTCTGGCCAAATTCAACCATTACATGCCTGCTATAGCGTGAGTCAGCCGCCCACTCCATCATTACAAATTCTCGTTTGTCTTCCAATCGAGCCCCATGTGAAACCATTTACAACCAGATGTTCCCAGATCCCAATGGTCTATGAAGAGCCTACGTCCTCACAGGGCTGCCATCAGGAAGTGTGGGGTCCCATGTGATCAAAGTGTCAGCCCCTCCCGCCAATCCTTACTATTATTTAGTGTCACTTATGCATTATTTAGTGTCACTTATGCATTAAGGGTAGCTTCACACACACCGTATCGCAGCGGATTTTCTGCTGCAGATCCTGTACCCCTAAAGGGGTATTCTGGTGACTATTTTTTTTAACATTTCTTTAATAAAGTTAATAAAGCACAGAGGAAGAGGAGCCCTGCAGGCTGGATAGGTAATGTATTCTACTTTGCATATCGTAAGCGCTGACCGCGCACTGCTATTAAACGTAGCGATGTGTGGTCCGCTCCCGACAATTATAGGTCAGAACCTATATCAACGATCAGCCGATAACAGCGATCATCGGCTGATCGTTGTCTTTATTACACGGAACGATAATTAGCCGGATAGTGCCGATTCGGCCGATTACCGTTCCGTGTAATAGTACCCTAAACGGTGATGCACTATGCTGTTGACTGAATAGCCTATAGAGGTAAGTGGCAGAGTTGTACCTTGCCACTTAAAGCGACTCTGTACCCACAATCTGACCCCCCCCCCCCCCCCCCCCCCTTCAAACCACTTGTACCTTCAGATAGCTGCTTTTAATCCAAGATCTGTCCTGTGGTCCGTTCGGCAGGTGATGCAGTTATTGTCCTAAAAAACAACTTTTAAACTGGAAGCCCTGTGCCAAACGACCAGGGCGTAGATTGTGTATGCATTAGGCTGGCACACCCTCTCTGTCCCTCCTCCTCATCATTAGGAATGCTCCAGGCAGATTGTCTACTATTCGTCAGCTGTGAGAGCCCGACACATGGGCTGGATCGTTAAGACACCTGTGCAAATGTTCAGCATGGAGAATATGTTCCAGTGGCATTCCTAATGATGAAGAGGGTGGGGAGGAGGGACGGAGGGGTGGTGCAAAGTTAGGGCACAAATATTCTAAGCCACAGGGCACAGGGCTGTAAGTTCAAAAGTTGTTTTTCAGGACAATAACTGCATCACCTGCCAAACAGTCCCCAGGACAGATCTTGGATTAAAAGCAGCTATCCAAAGGTACAAGTGGTTTGGGGGGGGTCAGATTGTGGGTCTAGAGTCGCTTTAAAGAGGTTGTCCAGGCAAAATTAACTTGTCCACTATCCACAGAATAGTGGACAAGTAAGAGATCGCAGAGGGTCCAACCTTCATACTTCCCACTGATATCCATATTGGGCCCCCAGGTTCTTTGTTATGAATAAAGTTGCGGGTACGGCATGTGACCCTCGGCTCTACTCATTCCTATGGAGCCACTGGAAAGAGCCAAGTAAGCACTTGCCGATGTTCTGCAGCAGCTGAGGTGTATTATGAAGTTCGGCAGCATTTGAGGCCCTGGATGGACAGTGTCATTTCATCAGTGCGCAGTGTGACCTAGGCAGAGCTTCAAAGCAGTCGGGCACTCTCTCTGTTAAGGCCTATTTCACAGGCTAACTGTGAGGAGCAACGAGCGCTGTCAGCGCTCGTTTGCTCCTCGTTCCCCACTAGCTGCCACCGCTATTACGCATGGAGGCAGCCAGTAGCAGATTATAAAAGGTCCGTTTTGGGCGGTAGCCCGGGCCCTGAGATCTTGGGGGGCCTTTGGCCACCCAATCAGACTTATACTTTCAGTAGTGTATTGTCTCCTGGCTACAGTTTTGCCATGATTTGCAAATATTGCTGCTTTTTTACCACAATTTTGCACAAATCAGTGCATCATGACATTATCTATCCTGTACTACCATGGTGCCCTCCATAGTTGCAGTGGGGTTAGGGGCCCAGGCTTGGTGAACAGCCTGGGGCCCATGGTAAAGTTAATCCGCCCCTAGCAGCAGCGAGCGGGTGAGTGCAGGAGGGGCCACAGGAAGCTGGGGGGGGGGGGGCTGTCCAAGTTATTGCCAGATCGACCAGGCAACCCATAGAGGATGGTGGCGGTGTGCTGCCGCCGCTCCTACTCCACGGATTGAAAAGACAAATGACTGCAACGATCAGCCGACATGAATGATGTCGGCTGAAGGTTGTTTTCTATTCTACAGGACGATTATCGGGCGCAACGGCCGATATCGGCCAAATGCCGCCGGTAATCGTTCAGTGGAATAGGGCCGATCAGTGTTTAGAGGGAAAGAGTGACACGTCTGTCCATGGACTATGCCTAGTATATCCTATATAATCTCTTTAAAAACTTTTACCCTCGCTCCACATGACAATTCATTGATTTATTTCTTCTTTTAGAGGTGACAGAGAAGCCATTAAGAGGGTTGCCTTTGAATTTGTGGAAATGAAAGCCAAGGAAGGGGTGGTGTATGTGGAGGTCAGATACAGCCCTCACCTTCTGGCCAACTCCAGAGTGGACCCAATCCAATGGGGACAGGAAGAGTAAGTCATGTGTTTTATGTATGTGGACCCCTGTGGTACTTGGCCAGTAGTGTTGATGTTTATTTGTTGTGACGCCAGCACTGTAATAGTGCACAGGTGTGATGTTGGTACCTGTTTTTGTGTGGCCGGTTTATGGCCCCAAATGGTCGGTAACCTCTGGACTTGTTGCGGGTCCCTTGGGTACTGGTCATGACAACCTGGAGTGGTAGTTGACCCACCCAGGATGTCGGTACCGCCACCCACAGAGAGGTTAAAAATAACCCAAGGTAGACGGTGGTGTGTGTATGGGTGCAGGTGCATACAGAGGAGACAGAGTCCCATGCGTTTTATACAAAAATAGAACAGTTTACTGTATAGCGTTGCAGATAGACAGTACACTCTGTACAGTGCAAAATCTTGACAATCTGGGGTGCTAACAATAGAGTACACTTAGTGCTTTCAGGAATAGGTGCTTGAAGAAAGTAAGAACTTTGGTAGAAGCACTAGTGCTTTGCAGAGGTAGAGAAAAGAGGAGAGGAGTTGCCAGAGGAGCCCTTGCCCTTCCTGTACTCTGCCGGAACTGAAGAGTAGATATGTGATACTCGTACTCATGTTTAGACTTAGTCTGACCATCTTCTGCCCCCTAGTATAGTAGAACCCGACCTAGGTGGGTAGCACGAGCCCCAGTCATCAGTTATCTGGGTGTAGCAGACTTCCAAGGTAACCCGGTTGTCCTGCGCTGGGCAGTAGGATACGTAGACCTTTACTAACAATTGCTTTGTCCTACTGGGGTCAATTCCTCTTACTGTCAGGAGATTGCCCTGCACTTTGTAGATACGTTCCTGGCGTGGGCTAGGGTGATCCTACGTGGCTTCTTCCCCTTTAAGGTAGTTTAGAAATGCATAGCTGTAGTAACTGCTTGTCTAAAGAAAGTCTCTGTCAGAGCTAGTGTCTCCTGCATCTGTCCTCTTGGACCTCCAACAACTAACTCCCTGTACTTCTTCCCACATGGCGCTAACTCCTCCTACAGGGCCGAGTGTATGTAAGAGAGAACAGACAGGATAGGACAGAGAGAAAGAGCACCTGCTAGTGGTCAGCATGACATAAAAAATTAACTGTTTTGCTCTTCAGCTGTGCACACAAGTACAAACAAAACAGTAGCGACACCTAGTGGAGAACACAAACTTCATCCACCACTTTAACCTAAGGACTCACAGAAGAAAACACCAGTGATGGGACACCACACCCCTCCTATAGTGTTTGGGCTAATGTTATGTTAATGCGTGACAGTATACATTTCTCAGATTATCCTCCTAGAAACCCTGAGATTCATGATATGTTCACCTTATATTGAAATCAGTTGGAAGGCAGTTCATTATCTCTATTAACCAGGTTATATAAGATATTATAAGTAGAGATGATCGAACAGCGGAAAATCTTAGGTTCTATCGAACTCGAACCTTGCCGAACCTTCTGCATATGATTCCCGATGCCTTCCCGGTCTGTGGGGGAGGAGATACTGGGTACCGCCTGGGATTCCAGGATTTAGCTTAGGTAATAGGCTGTATACCAGAATTCCAGGCGGTACCCGGGCTGTTTCCTCCTTTCCCATGGACCGGGAAGGCATCGGGAATCAAATGCAGAAGGTTCGAGTTTGATAGAACCTAAGATTTTCCGCTGTTCGATCATCTTTAATTATAAGGTGTGGAAGTAGCTTTGTGCAGTCCGTGCAGGATCTCTGAGAATAACAGGTCACAGGAAAGCAACGGTGCAAACCCCTGAGCCTTGGCTTTGTCTATGGGGCTCCAGCAAAGACACAATGACTGGTGCAAACTGGCCACAGCAACCAATCACAGCTGGTGAAAGGAAAGTGGGGCTGTGATTGGTTGCTGTGGGCAGTTTGCACCAGTCTGAATTTTACACCTTTGATAAATCTCCCCCAATGTGCGGAATCACTGACTATATGTATACAATGTATAGGTAACAGTGGGCGACCCATTAAGGAACTTTAAAACACAATTAAGGATTTTAACCAAACCAGTATATAGCAGGGTGCTAGTTGTCTGGGTGAGGGAACCTGATGTCCTATTGTTCTGATCGTCTCACTTTTGTCTCCACAGGGGGGACATCACTCCGGATGATGTGGTTGACCTTGTTAACCAAGGATTACGGGAAGGAGAAAAAGCCTTTAACATCAAAGCCAGGTCTATTCTATGCTGCATGCGACACATGCCACGTAATGTATTCTAGCTCCTGCTGCTCTGTTTTATCTTCTATCCTGGCATAGATTGTATTGTAGATGTCAGCAAATGTCCAGAACCCTGTCTCTGGTGTGTTAGGTACATGCTGTGTAGAGGATTACCTGTGTCAGTCACAGCTGGTCTCCAATGACTCCTCTAGTGCCGCACGAAACCAAACTATGTGCTACACAAATATACCTGCACCACTAGGGCAATCAATGCAGACTGGGGGGAAGGTTTACTGGTGAAATCTCAGGGCACTTGGCATCTAAGAATACAGAGTAAGGGTATATTCACACGGACGGGCTCGCAGCGAGATTCTCGCTGCGAGCCCGGCAGGTCCTGGCAGTTCCCATACACTACATACTTGCTGCGGTCTAAACGACCGCAGCGAGTATGTAATTCTGCCGCCCTTAACCCCTTCTGCTCCCGCCCGGCTCCCCCGCTGTAAGCATACATTACCTCTCCTCGCTGCACGGGTCCGGCGTCCTGCTCTCCCGCCCGGCCAATCAGTGGCTGCAGCTGGGCAACACACTGATTGGCCGGACGGGAGAGCAGGACGCCGGACCCGTGCAGCGAGGACAGGTAATGTATGCTTACAGCGGGGGAGCCGGGCGGGAGCAGAAGGGGTTAAGGGCGGCAGAATTACATACTAGCTGCGGTCGTTTAGACCGCAGCAAGTATGTAGTGTATGGGAACTGCCAGGACCCGCCGGGCTCGCAACGAGAATCTCGCTGCGAGCCCGTCCGTGTGACTATACCCTAATAGATCTTTTTTCTGTTAGTTATGGTTCCACTAGATGGGTGGACGTACCCTGTGTTCCCCATATAACCCAGTGATAGATGACCCTGTGATGTGATCAGGGCCTGCCTTTGGGGTGTGCAACCTGTGTGGTTGCACAGGGCGCATCACTCCTGGCCAGCTGGGGGGCGCTCTGGCAGACAGCTGCACATCTAACTGCTCTGGCAGACAGACGTTCTATCTGTCTGCCAGAGCGCTCCCCTAGCTGTCCGCTCACCCTCCGAGCACAGTGGTTGTTTTGGGGCGCTCCTAAAGACAGTTCCGGGTAAGTTCCGGTAAGCCCCACCCCCTTGCAGAGTGCACTCTCTCCTTGCAGAGTGCACTCTCCTTGAAGTGTGGCTGCAGTGTCCCAGAACATGCTGTCAGTTTCTCACTTTAAGTTTACTTTTATTGCTATAGCCATGCCTGTCCTGGAAACTATATGCACTGCAACTGTTTACTGTGTAATCCCTATTACTCTCAGGTTCATGTGTATATCTTGTGTGCATAACTATGTGCAGTGGTATGCAAAGGCTGGTGATCATGTGACCGTGCCCCTTAACCATGGTTCCTCCAATGGCCGTCGAGCTTTGGCCAGGGGTTACCATGTGACTTCCTCTTGCAAGTCAGTCTATTCCCTGCCACAAAGGGTATGGGATGTCTGTGTGAGTTATGTCCTCTACCTCAGAGAAAACAGATGTGTTCCTGTAGCCCCCCTTCACCTTCAGAAGAGTGGACCTGGTGCTCTGTTGTAACAGTTCCTGGCTGTCCGCCTGCTCAAGTGCCTGGAGTATCCTCTCATCTGGGTGTCGTTCCTGTTCTCAATCTCCTCATCAACTCAAGATATTCATCGCAAGTATTATAATCCACCCAGCCTCTCTATTCCTCTATCACTACTACTCCCATCATCCGGCATGCTTCACCTCAGCCTATGCAGCACCACCTTTGCTCTGTCTGTTTAAACCTGCTATATACCCGGTTGCATCCGGAAGAGACTGGTGCTACCAGTTACCTCAGTTACAATAAACTTGTAACTACCGCTGTTACTGAACCCTGGCATTGGTGTCCCTTATCTGGTGCCCCGACTAGGTACAGCGAAGAATCGCATGCCCAGTATCCCGCATAGTACAGCAGACCGGCCTACAGCTGTGCCACCCTCGTGCCAGTACCGTGACAACTCTATACCCTGCAGCTGCCCGGTTCCTGCCTGCTAGTAACACCTGCACTGCGGAGTGGCCCTCACGGGTCAGGGCATCGCATGGCCATGACATTATCTGGGTCCCCCTTACCATGTCATCCTCTGTGCCTCCTCCTGTCTCCTTCCAGACCCCCATCTGTATCTCCACCTTACCGACCTCCATAGTGTTATGTGGACACTGATGTGGTTGGGGATCTCAGACATTAGGAGGATTGTACAGCATTAGAGAAACATGGCTGCTTTCCTCCAGCACACAGCGCCACCCCTGTGCACAGGTAACACCAGATATTGCAGTTCCCTCCAGTCTCTTCTCTGGGGCTGAGCTGCAATACCACAAACAACCTGGAGCGGTGCTGTTTTATTTTTAAGCAAATTAAATGAATCCTTTGATGTTTCTCACAGCTGAGGGTTTGCTACGAGTACGTGTACTCTATTCCCTGACAGACAGCAGAGATACTGGAAAGAACTGCAACTATTAGAGAGTTCCAGAACTTTTCATACAATAATCCCTTTAATTCCCCTCAGACCTCCGGAGTCTTTGCCGTAGTCACTCGTGACCCCTCGGTGACTTTCCATTTAAATCAAATGAGGTACCGAGTAGCCAGGACGGTTCCCCGAGGAGCCAGGAGGGGGCGATACTGAGAGCTCACTGATTGGTCACCAGGAGCTGCAATCTCCAAAGCCTGATGATAGACATGGAGGTCACGCAGCATCGTTTCTAGGTTACGGGCTCTCTGTGTTATGGCGGGAGTCTGTGCGCTATGTTATCCTGTATGTGCTGAAGCCGCCCAGCTTTCCCAGTATCTTGTAGTCAGTATGATGGAGGTCACCCAGCTTTCCCACCATCTTATACTCAGTATGATGGAGGTTACCCAGCTTTCCCAGTATCTTGTAGTCAGTATAATGGAGGTCACCCAGCTTTCCCACCATCTTATACTCAGTATGATGGAGGTTACCCAGCTTTCCCAGTATCTTGTAGTCAGTATGATGGAGGTCACCCAGCTTTCCTAGTATCTTATACTCAGTATGATGGAGGTTACCCAGCTTTCCCAGTATCTTGTAGTCAGTATGATGGAAGTCACCCAGCTTTCCCACCATCTTATACTCAGTATGATGGAGGTTACCCAGCTTTCCCAGTATCTTGTAGTAAGTATGATGGAGGTCACCCAGCTTTCCTAGTATCTTATACTCAGTATGATGGAGGTCACCCAGCTTTTCTAGTATCTTATACTCAGTATGATGAAGGTCACCCAGCTTTCCCATCATCTTATACTCAGTATGATGGAGGTTACCCAGCTTTCCAGCATCTTGTAGTTAGTATGATGGAAGTCACCCAGATTTCCCACCATCTTATACTCAGTATGATGGAGGTTACCCAGCTTTCCCAGTATCTTGTAGTAAGTATGATGGAGGTCACCCAGCTTTCCTAGTATCTAGCACCGTTTCTAGGTTACGGGCTCTCTGTGTTATGGCGAGAGTCTGTGCACTATGTTATCCTGTATGTGCTGAAGCCGCCCAGCTTTCCCAGTATCTTGTAGTCAGTATGATGGAGGTCACCCAGCTTTCCCACCATCTTATACTCAGTATGATGGAGGTTACCCAGCTTTCCCAGTATCTTGTAGTCAGTATAATGGAGGTCACCCAGCTTTCCCACCATCTTATACTCAGTATGATGGAGGTTACCCAGCTTTCCCAGTATCTTGTAGTCAGTATGATGGAGGTCACCCAGCTTTCCTAGTATCTTATACTCAGTATGATGGAGGTTACCCAGCTTTCCCAGTATCTTGTAGTCAGTATGATGGAAGTCACCCAGCTTTCCCACCATCTTATACTCAGTATGATGGAGGTTACCCAGCTTTCCCAGTATCTTGTAGTAAGTATGATGGAGGTCACCCAGCTTTCCTAGTATCTTATACTCAGTATGATGGAGGTCACCCAGCTTTTCTAGTATCTTATACTCAGTATGATGAAGGTCACCCAGCTTTCCCATCATCTTATACTCAGTATGATGGAGGTTACCCAGCTTTCCAGCATCTTGTAGTTAGTATGATGGAAGTCACCCAGATTTCCCACCATCTTATACTCAGTATGATGGAGGTTACCCAGCTTTCCCAGTATCTTGTAGTAAGTATGATGGAGGTCACCCAGCTTTCCTAGTATCTAGCACCGTTTCTAGGTTACGGGCTCTCTGTGTTATGGCGAGAGTCTGTGCACTATGTTATCCTGTATGTGCTGAAGCCGCCCAGCTTTCCCAGTATCTTGTAGTCAGTATGATGGAGGTCACCCAGCTTTCCCACCATCTTATACTCAGTATGATGGAGGTCACCCAGCTTTCCTAGCATCTTGTAGTAAGTATGATGGAGGTCACCCAGCTTTTCCAGCATCCTATAGTCAGTATGATGAAGGTCACCCAGTTTTCCTAGCATCTTGTAGTAAGTATGATGGAGGTCACACAGCTTTCCTAGTATATTATACTCAGTATGATGGAGGTCACCCAGCTTTCCAGCATCTTGTAGTCAGTAGGATGGAAGTCACCCAGATTTCCCACCATCTTATACTCAGTATGATGGAGGTTACCCAGCTTTCCCAGTATCTTGTAGTAAGTATGATGGAGGTCACCCAGCTTTCCTAGTATCTTATACTCAGTATGATAGAGGTCACCCAGCTTTCCTATTATCTTATACTCAGTATGATGGAGGTCACTAGCTTTCCAGTATCTTGTAGTCAGTATGATAGAGGTCACCCAGCTTTCCTAGCATCTTGTAGTAAGTATGATGGAGGTCACCCAGCTTTTCCAGCATCCTATAGTCAGTATGATGAAGGTCACCCACTTTTCCTAGCATCTTGTAGTAAGTATGATGGAGGTCACACAGCTTTCCTAGTATATTATACTCAGTATGATGGAGGTCACCCAGCTTTCCAGCATCTTGTAGTCAGTATGATAGAGGTCACACAGCTTTCCAGCATCTTGTAGTCAGTATGATGGAAGTCACCCAGATTTCCCAGTATCTAGTAGTCAGTATGATGGAGGTCACACAGTTTTCCCACCATCTTATACTCAGTATGATGGAGGTCACCCAGCTTTCCCAGTATCTTGTAGTCAGTATGATAGAGGTCTCACAGCTTTCCCAGCATCTTATAGTCAGTATGATGGAGGTCACCCAGCTTTCCCAGTATCCTGTACTCAGTATGATGAGGGTCACCCAGCTTTCCCAGTATCTTGTATTAAGTATGATGGATGTCACCCAGCTTTCCTAGTATCTTATACTCAGTAAGATGGGGGTCACCAGGTTTCCCAGCACCCTGTAGTCAGTATGATGGTCACCCAGCTTTCCCAGCATCCTGTAGTCATTATGATGAAGGTCACCCAGCTTTCCTAGCATCTTGTAGTAAGTATGATGGAGGTCACCCAGCTTTCCTTGTATCTTATACTCAGTATGATGGAGGTCACCCATCTTCCCTAGTATCTTACACTCAGTATGATGGAGGTCACCCAGCTTTTCAGCATCTTGTAGTCAGTATGATAGAGGTCACACAGCTTTCTTAGCATCTTGTATAGTAGGCAGTATTATGGAGGTCACCCAGCTTTCCCAGCATCTTGTATAGTACTCAGTATGATAGAGGTCACACAGCTTTCCTAGCATCTTGTATAGTAGGCAGTATAATGGAGGTCACCCAGCTTTCCCAGCATCTTGTATAGTACTCAGTATGATAGAGGTCACACAGCTTTCCTAGCATCTTGTATAGTAGGCAGTATAATGGAGGTCACCCAGCTTTCCCAGCATCTTGTATAGTACTCAGTATGATAGAGGTCACACAGCTTTCCTAGCATCTTGTATAGTAGGCAGTATAATGGAGGTCACCCAGCTTTCCCAGCATCTTGTATAGTACTCAGTATGATAGAGGTCACACAGCTAGATAGATACTGTAGATTGATAGGTAGATACCTAGATAGATAGATATAGAGATACAAAGAGAGATAGATAGATAGATAGTCTATGTTACTATTGGGGTTATCAACAGGGGGGGCGCCAAAAGAAAGTTTCGCACAGGGCGCCATCTACCCTAAGGCCGGCCCTGGATGTGATACCTGTTATATTTGGTCTCAGTAGTAGAGGTTGTTGCATGTTTTATTGTCCTGTATACATAGTTTCCTTGTGATCTCCTTACAGACTGGTCCCTAGAGGTGGTGGAGCTCTGTAAGAAGTATCAGAATGACACTGTAGTAGCCATTGATCTGGCTGGTGATGAATCTCTTAACCTTCAGGCGGCTCCGGAGCACAGGATGGCGTATGAGGTGAATATTATACTGGGTGTGTTATGAGGCAGTAAAGCAGCTGCAGGGCTTCCACCCGGATTATAACCAATGTGACAGATGGAATCCTCCCATAGTGGAGCATGACATGGAGGTTCAACCCCCTGGTCTGTGAGGGTATACGTACAATCTGTTGTTAGTAAACGCTGGAATATACCATTGTAGACCATGGTGAACCTGCAGCCGATCTATTTACTTTAATGGAAGTATCCTGCTTTATTTCACTTCTCTTTTACAGCACAGTAGACTGCATCCCGTCCAGTAGTGTCCTGCAAAAAACAAAATGTCTCTGTGCAGAAATCAGACCGGGTGTAGTCACTGGTATGTTACAACTGGTCCGTCATTGCCAACAGACCTGCCGCAGCTACAATGTCATATACGTCAGAGTAGGGCCGCCATCGGGAATTATGGGGCCCCATACAGCCAAAGTCATTTGCCCCCCTCCTCCTGATGACGCTTATGTCATTTGCCCCCATCCTCCTGATGACGCTTATGTCATTTGCCCCCATCCTCCTGATGACGCTTATGTCATTTGCCCCCCTCCTGATAACGCTTACAGTATGTCATTTGCCCCCCCCCCCCTCCTGATGACGCTTATGTCATTTGCCCCCTCCTGATAACGCTTATGTAATTTGCCCCCTCCTCCTGATGACACTTATGTCATTAGCCCCCCTCCTGATGACGCTTATGTAATTTGCCCCCTCCTCCTGATGACGCTTATGTAATTTGCCCCCTCTGGATGACGCTTATGCCATTTGCCCCCCCTTCTGATGAAGCTTATGCCATTTGCCCCCCCCTCCTGATGACGCTTATGTCATTAGCCCCCCTCCTGATGATGCTTATGTCATTTGCCCCCCTCCTGATAACGCTTACAGTATGTCATTTGCCCCCCCCCCCTCCTGATGACGCTTATGTCATTTGCCCCCTCCTGATAACGCTTATGTAATTTGCCCCCTCCTCCTGATGACACTTATGTCATTAGCCCCCCTCCTGATAACGCTTATGTAATTTGCCCCCTCCTCCTGATGACGCTTATGTAATTTGCCCCCTCTGGATGACGCTTATGCCATTTGCCCCCCCTTCTGATGAAGCTTATGCCATTTGCCCCCCCCTCCTGATGACGCTTATGTCATTAGCCCCCCTCCTGATGATGCTTATGTCATTTGCCCCCTCCTGATGACACTTATGTCATTTACCCTCCTCCTGATGACACTTATGTCATTTGCCCCCTCCTGATGACGCTTATGTCATTTACCCCCCTCCTGATGATGCTTATGTCATTTACCCTCCTCCTGATGACACTTATGTCATTTACCCTCCTCCTGATGACGCTTATGTCATTTACCCCCCTCCTGATGATGCTTATGTCATTTACCCTCCTCCTGATGACGCTTATGTCATATGCCCTCCTCCTGATGAGGCTTATGTCATTAGCCCCCCCTCCTGATGACGCTTATGTCATTTGCCCCCTCCTGATGACACTTATGTCATTTACCCTCCTCCTGATGACACTTATGTCATTTGCCCCCTCCTGATGACGCTTATGTCATTTGCCCCCCTCCTGATGATGCTTATGTCATTTGCCCCCTCCTGATGACGCTTATGTCATTTGCCCCCCTCCTGATGATGCTTATGTCATTTACCCTCCTCCTGATGACACTTATGTCATTTGCCCCCTCCTGATGACGCTTATGTCATTTGCCCCCCTCCTGATGATGCTTATGTCATTTACCCTTCTCCTGATGACACTTATGTCATTTGCCCCCTCCTGATGACGCTTATGTCATTTGCCCCCCTCCTGATGATGCTTATGTCATTTACCCTCCTCCTGATGACGCTTATGTCATATGCCCTCCTCCTGATGACGCTTATGTCATTAGCCCCCCCTCCTGATGACGCTTATGTCATTTACCCTCCTCCTGATGACACTTATGTCATTTACCCCCTCCTGATGAGGCTTATGCCATTAGCCCTCCCTTCCTGATGACGCTTGTCATTAGCCCCCCCTTCCTGATGACGCTTGTCATTTGCCCCCTCCTGATGACGCTTGTCATTTGCCCCCTCCTGATGACGCTTATGTCATTAGCCCCCCTCCTGATGACGCTTATGTAATTTGCCCCCCTCCTGATAACGCTTACAGTATGTCATTTGCCCCCCCCTCCTGATGAGGCTTATGTCATTTGCCCCCTCCTGATGAGGCTTATGTCATTAGCCCCCCCCTTCCTGATGACACTTATGTAATTTGCTGACATTATGAAGTATTGTGGCATGTGTTGCTCCTATGTTATCATAGGTCCTTGCCCTGCCTGATGCTACTCAATATTCCAGCCTTGTCTGCAGTTCTCCACCAAGAATGTGTGTACAATCACTACTAGAGATGAGCGAACCGGGTTCGGGTTCGAGTCCATCTGAACCCGAACGTTCGGTATTTGATTAGCTGGGGCTGCTGAAGTTGGATAAAGCTCTAAGGTTGTCTGGAAAACATGGATACAGCCAATGACTATATCCATGATTTCCACATAGCCTTAGGGCTTTATCCAACTTCAGAAGCCCCCGCTAATCAAATGCCGAAAGTTCGGGTTCGGATCGACTCGAGCATGCTCTAGGAGGTTCACTCATCTCTAATCACTACTTTTTAAGACAACAGTGTCACCTAGTGGCTAATTGTATGCATTACAGTGATACATACATAGACATATAATTGTTTGTTTGTTTTCTTCATCGATTCCATTATTTGGGTTGTCCAGGATTAGAAAAACATGAAACAACACCACTCTTATTCTCGGTTTGTGCGTGTGTAACTGTGTGTGTGTAGTATTGCAGCTCAGTTTCATTTAAAGTGAATAGAGCCGAGTTGTAATACTGAACTCAACCTGAGGACAGGGGTGGCGCTGTTTTAGGAAGAAAGTAGCCATGTTTTTCTAATTCTGGGAAACCTCTTTAGAGAGACTGTGCGTGATTGTGATGTCAGCACATAAGTATATATCCCCATTCTGCTGTGAACTCCATAGAGGACTGTACTTGGCTCAGAGGTTATTAGGTCAGGCCGTCAGCGTACTCTGTAGATAATACAACAAACATTTCCACTTTATCAGTGAATTTTGTTGCAGCGATTTATATTGGCCCCCATTGTAATCAGTAACAGCCCCCCCTCCCCCCCTCTATCATGTGACATTTATAACCCTGGTGGTCTTATGTGGCAGAGGGGTCTCAAGTGTGATTGAAGTGTGCTCCCCCTGACATAAGCCACTTGGAGACCACAGCGAATAGCTCTATCATGTATTCCTGGGTCGGGTTATGGGAAGATATGTCGGTAAATGTCTCTTTGGGCGAGATTTATCAAACTGGTGTAAGGGCCCTATTCCACCGGACGATTATCGTTAAGATAATCGTTAAATCGTTCGAATCTAAACGATAATCGTTCGGTTAAAATGCAGTTAATGATTAACGACCGAACGAGAAATCGTTGATCGCTTTATAACACCTGGATCTATTTTTATCGTAGCTCGTTCGCAAAACGTTCGCAAATTGTTCGCATTGAATAAGACGTCGTTCGGTCATTCGTAATAGATACGAACGCAATAGCAAAGAAATAGCGAAGAAAAAACTATCGCAAATACGATCATAAGTAACGATTAACGCTTCATGGAAATGAGTGAACCTTTTCAGGTCTTTCGCAATAGCGGTCGTTTGAGATCGTTAACGATTATGCGAACGATAATCGTCCGGTGGAATAGGGCCCCAAGACAATTCTACCTTACACCAGTTTGATAAATCTCCTCCATTGTCTTCTCTTTTGGCCGCAGGAAGCTTTAAGAAGTGGAATTCACAGGACAGTCCATGCCGGAGAAGCTGGGCCCCCAAGTGTTGTCAAGGAGGTAAAAATGGCGTCACTGTGATGGGGAGGTGTGTGGGACATATCAGACCTGATCACGTCTATGGCGTCACTGTGATGTATAAGAGGAGGATGGGGAGGTGTATGGGACATATCAGACCTGATCACGTCTATGGCGTCACTGTGATGTATAAGAGGAGGATGGGGAGGTGTATAGGACATATCAGACCTGATCACGTCTATGGCGTCACTGTGATGTATAAGAGGAGGATGGGGAGGTGTATAGGACATATCAGACCTGATCACGTCTATGGCGTCACTGTGATGTATAAGAGGAGGATGGGGAGGTGTATGGGACATATCAGACCTGATCACGTCTATGGCGTCACTGTGATGTATAAGAGGAGGATGGGGAGATGTATGGGACATATCAGACCTGATCACGTCTATGGCGTCACTGTGATTCATTGTATTCCAGGCTGTGGAGGTGTTAATGGCAGAAAGGATTGGACATGGCTACCACACCATAGACGACCCGCACCTATACAAGGAGCTGCTGAATAATAAGATGCATTTTGAGGTGTGTAATGATCACAAACTGTAATACAATATATATGTTTACCATTACTGCAGCCTATGCCTGATGTTCCAGCGATGTTAAGTAAAGTTTTGTTTCTGTTCTTGAAGTGTGCCCCCTGTACTGCAGGACGTCACATGTCCTCTGCAGTTTGAACCCTTTCAAGACCAAGCCCTTTGATGTCCAGGTCAAATTAATGCAATGTTCCTCCCTGCCTTCTAGGAGCCATAGTGCTTTTATTTTTCCACCTACAGGGCTGGTTTGGGTGTTATTTTCTGTGCCATGGTCTCTAGTTTTTATTAATACCATATTGGTGTAACAGAAAAATTCTGATCACTTTTTAATCATTATTAATATTAATAATAATATTATTATCTCTATGTTGCGCAGTATTTAACGACTATATACTACCAGCAAGAAGATGTGATTCTAAAAGTCTATATTATAATTCACCAGAGAGAATCTGTGATCTACAGTATAAAGTTTCATCAAGTGTATTCAAATTATTACAAGTATCCAGCACACTAAGGGATTCAGTTTTTATCTTATTTTGCACCTTATTCAAGACTGTAAATTTTGTGAACTGCACCTTTAAGGGGTTGTCCAGCAAAAATCTTTTCCCATCAAATCAACTGGTGTCAGAAAGTTATATAGATTTGTAATTTACTTCTATTAAAAAATCTCAAGTCTTCCCATACTTATTAGCTGCTGTATGTCCTGCAGGAAATGTTTTATTTTCAGTCTGACAGAGTTCTCTCTGCTGACATCTCTGGCCGAGACAGGAACTGTCAAGAGAAGGAAAGGCTTTCTATGGAAATCCCCATTGAAAAGCTCTCCTGCTCTGGATAGTTCCTGTCTAGGAACACTCTCGGCTAATTAACTACAGCTGCACAGCTGACAGCTGCATTTAAATAGTATCTGTGCCCCTCTCTCTGGTGTCTAGTGGGGGGATCTCCCCCCTGCAATGCGATGGCGGAGGGGAGATCCCTTGTACTGAGTCGGCTGGGGCTCAGCATCAGAATGCTCGGCAATCAGTGTATTTGGTATGCTGCAGACCAGAATAATAGAGCACTAATCTGATGGATCAGTGTTCTATTATATACACAGCATTGATCTCAATGGGAGATCAGTGCTGTGTATATAGAAGTCCCCCAGGGGGACTTCTAATTACTGTATGTAAAAAAAAACAGTGTTTTTATTAATAAAAAAATCCCCTCTCCTAATAAAAGTTTAAATCACCCCCCTTTTCCCATTTTATAAATAAAAATAAATAAATAAAAATAAACATATTTGGTATCACCGCATGCGTTATCGCCTGAACTATTAAATGTGCACACAATGTGCAAAAATCCGCATTTTTTTTTGTTTACATCAAATCCAGTAAAAAATTAATAAAAAGTGATCAAAAAGTTAAACATGAGAAGGAAAAAAATGAAAGCACAAAAAATGAAAACTGGCTCCATCCTTAAAGGGTTAAAAAGCCATGTGTCTGTACATCCAGGGGTGGCACATGCCACTCCTAGCCACTATGACAAGTGCCTCAGCAGTAACATCTTGCCCAGCTACACTCCACCCGGTTTCCGCAGGATAGTTATGATAGTCAATTTTATCATGATGATCCCATAGCCTAAAGCTGCGATCTGTGCCTGCCCTCCCCTCTCCCCCCTGCCGCAGTCACAAAAGCTCCCTAAGCTGCCGGCATCTTCAAAGCCCATAGTGTAATGGCAGAACCTGATCAGTTCATTGCAAAAGAAGCATCATAGGGGGTTCTGACATTTCAGTAAGGATTTGAAGAATTTGAAGATGCCGGCAGCTTAGGGGAGATGGTGACAGCGACAAGGGACAGGGCACAGATTGTGGCAGTGCTCTTCAGGTTATGGGATCATCTTGATAGTTTCCGTATGAGCTACATTGTGTACAGTATTATACACTTCTATATCCCAGCTGCGGCAAAACCTTATAGGTATTAGCTCATTGTGCAGTAATAGCATGTCAGTTCTTGTTCTTATTTAGAACCCTGGAATGTTCATTGACTTTGTTTTTCTATGTTACAGACTTGTCCATGGTCTAGTTACCTGACCGGCGCCTGTGACCCAGACTTTACCAAGCATCCTGTAATACAGTAAGTCCTATAGCCTTATGGACAGTGACTGCGCTAAAGATAGCTGAAATTAACTCTTTCACTGGTCTTACCACAATATGGCCGCAGTCCTGTGTCTGATCCCTGTTTGTATACTGCGCTGAAACAATTGGACTATCTTGTTGCGGTGCCTTGAAGCCGGGGTAGCTACAAGGTGGTGTTGCAGATAGGTGGGTGATGGGTCACTTAGGCACTTGTCACAGTGGCCAGGAGTGGTGTTGGAACCTAGGGACTTGGTGAATCACCTGCAGAGAGCTGGTACCAATGTAAGAAAGGCTTCCATCAATAACACAATACACCACCAGGGACTCCTGCTGTGCCAGTTGTGTCCCCCTTGTTTTCTATTAAATGTACATTAAAAGTTATATAGATGTGTCTATATAATGTATTACTGTATCTGTGCGGTTCTGCCACATTGGTAGCTGATAGAAATCCAGAAAGTGAAGAGCAATGGCCTCTGTGCCAATTCACATAGTCTCCTGCTCCCACTGCTCTGCTACCTTAGGAGACAAATATTCCACAAATATTGTGTGTGTTTGCTGAGATCAGGCTGATGATGCAGACAGGGGGCAGGGTGTGATGTCACAGGAGGTGCGGCTGGATCCCCCAATCCCCTGAGTGATTCACCATCTCTGACCGGCCAGAAGCAGGTGCAGCAAGGACTGTGGACTGTGATGAACAGCTGAGGAAAAGCATTGCATTCTGGAACCAGTACTGCAATCTGGGAACTGTTCAACCAGGAAGTACAGAAACACAATACAGAGCAAAACCCCCCAAAATGAATTTTTGGTAGTTTAAAAACTGGGATAGATAGGTAAATAATCTGCTATGCTTCTACAGAAGTTTCATTTTTTTTTAACCTCTACCTGGAGTTCCCCTTTAAGTTAGTAGATGTCTGGTCCCATCGACAGCATTTGGATGATTCAGAAGAGTATTGGTAGAATGTCATATGGTCAGATGAAACCAAGGTAGAACTGTTTAGTAGAAACAACACAACTTATCCTGTTTGCAGGAGAAAGAGTTGCATCCAAAGAAAACCATACCTACTGTGAAGCACGGGGGTGTCAACATAATAGTTTGGGGCCAGGACAACGGATCTGTGTACATGAAAGAATGAATGGGGCCATGTTTCGTGAGATTTTGAGTGCAAACCTCCTTCCATGAGCAAGGGAATTGAAGATGAAACGTGGCTGGGTCTTTCAGCACGACAATGATCCCTAGGACACCATGAGGGAGAAGCATTTCAAGGTCCTGGAGTGGCCTAGCCAGTCTCCAGATCTCAACCCTATAGAAAACCTTTGGAGGGAGTTGAAAGTCTGTGCTGCCCAGTGACAGACCCAAAACATTACTGCTCTAGAGGAGATCTGCATGGAGGAATGGGCCAACATACCAGCAACAGTGTGTGCCAACCTTGTGAAGACTTACAGAAAACTCTCAACTCTGTTACATATCCTTTGTAGGCAATGACAAAGTATTGAGATGAACTTTTGTTATTGATTAAATACTTATTTTCCACCCTAATTTGCAAATAAATTCTTTGCAAATCAGACAATGTGATTTTCTGGATTTTTTTTCTCATGTTGTCTCTCATAGTTGAGGTCTACCTGTGATGTCAATTACACAGGCCTCTCTCATCTTTTTAAGTAGAAGAACTTGCAGAATTGGTGGCTGACTAAATACTTTTTCCCCTCACTGTTTGTACTTATGTATGCATGGACTTTAGTATGTACTTTGGTGACACGTGCAACCTGATATACTGTGCAATTGAACCTTAGTGTCTAGCTATGTGCTGGTTGTTGTTTATTCATTGTTGATATGACCCTTAGTTATTAGGTTATAATTGCACTTTTTTGGTCTCCTGATGAACCCGAAGTAGGGGGAAACACGTTGAGACCCTTGTGTCAGATGTGTATATATCACCAGTAAGGCCATTCAGCAATTTAATCCTGGCTACATTTGTGGATTATTTTTTCTGCTTGTCAAGATGTGAGATTATCTGCCTTAGTGCATCACAGTTAGTGATCTCACACTTCTGTATCAAGAATTTTAAAATTCCCTCCTGGACTACTTTTTTTTTTTTTTTACCATTTTAACGTTTGTGTAATAAAGTATTTTTTTTTTAATTACATACCACAGTGATATTGTGTTTTGCAGTGTAACGTTAACCCTTTCACGACCTGGGGTCATTGATACATCAATGCCCTGGTCGTTTTCGGACATCAGCTTGTGGGATCATAGTGATCTCATAATCTGATGTCTGCCCCCTCTCCTCTGTCCTCTGGCCGCGTGCCCTGCCTTCCCTCCCTCCCTCCACTGGCCTCTGTAGCCAGGAAACCGGAAGCCTAAGGCTTCCGGTTTCCATGGCTACCATCGGGGCTCTGCGATCCCTTCGCAGAGCCCCGATGGACACCAGACAGAGAATTCTCCCTCTGTAGAGGGAGAATTCTCTGTCAGGAGCCCTATAGATGCTTTAGTCGTGCTGACCGCAGTATCTATAGGGTTAACGCTCCGGTGGTTAGTTGTGGCTGGGTCCCTGGCTATCACTGATAGCCAGGACCCGCCGCGGATGACACAGGCTCAGCTTCTGCGCCTGTGTTATCCTCAATCGTAAATTAACATCGCTGCAGACTCAGACTACAGTGCAGCGGCGGGAGGGGGTTAATTTAATGTTAGTAATTTTTGATCAATGATATTTGTTGTAAAACTTGTGTTATAGAGGATTATGGGTAAATTTCTGGCGGGACATATGAGACTCCAAAATAATGGCAGACTTTCTCTTTTTCCCCAGATTTATGAAAGACAAAGCAAATTACTCCCTGAATACTGACGGCCCACTGATCCTATCATCCACTTTGGATACAGATTATAAAATTGCAGCTAAATACATGGGATTCACCGAAGATGAATTTAAGAGAGTGGTAAGTGTGGCTGTGAAAAAGTCATAGCTGGACACAGGGGTGGATTAACTTTACCATAGGCCCCGGGCTGTTCACTATGCCTGGCCCCCCCACCCCACCCCACTGTAACTATGGCAGCACTAGTGTAGTGTTCATAGTATAGAATATATAATGTGATAATGCTCTGATCTGTGCAAAATTGCGGTAAAAAAAAGTCTTTTTGGGTGGCCATGGGCCCCCCAGGAGCTCAGGGCCCCAGGTTACCGCCCGAAACGGTCCTATTATAATCCGCTACTGGGGGGACATTTATTAAGTCCGGTGTTTTCTGCGCCAGACTTAAAAATGTCCCCGCAGCTCCGACAGTACGGAGATTAATGCAGAGGCGCTCTCCCTCTACACAAATCCTGTGCGCACCAGTGTGCGTGCCAGGAAAACTACGCCAGCTCAGAGCTGGAGTAGGTTTTCTGACTATTTTATAGCGAAAAAAATGATGAATTAAGCAAACTCTATGTTTGGGGATTGTTGTCATTTACTCACAGGACACCATTGTAACGCTCCTCTTATTTCAGAACATTAACGCAGCAATGTCCAGCTTCCTACCGGAGAAGGAGAAGAGAGAGCTGCTCTGTAAATTATACAAAGCCTACGACATGGAAGGGACTGAAGGCCTCTGAGCAGGATGTACTGCAGCACACTGGAAGTTGTCTCTCTCCTCAGGCCAAGGCTGTATGGCTGCACAGGTCTGCATTATACTTGCCTGAACTGTAGCTCATAAAAGTGAATGAGGCCACAGTGCGACCTCCTAGGTGGTGAAACCAAAAATCAATCCTAAATGGACTTCTAGCATCTGTCAGTATGCTGCAACGTTAGTGCCGCTACGTGTCTACACTCACTTCCAGCATAATATTTGGGTGACCTGTATTTTTGTTCCTAGCCTTAGGCCTTATTCACACGTTCAGTAATATTTTCTAGTCCTGAAACAACCCGCTAAAAATTACGGATAGGACATCCGTAGTACATCCGTATTTCCGTAAATTCGTTTTTACTACTGACTGCTTTATACAAGTTAATAAAGTTGAGTAGGTTAAAAAAAAATAGCACCAGTTTGCCCAACCCCTAATTAACTCGGATGCGGAAATACGGATCCGTAAATTACGGGACGTGTGAATAAGGCCTTAAAGTGGTTTATCCAGGATTAGAGATGATCGAACAACGGAAAATCGTAGGTTCGATTGAACTCAAACATTCTCAAACGGTCTGTGCAGAAGGAGGAGCGTCCCCGGGGACCGCCTGGTATTCCGGGATTCAGCCTAGGTAATAGGCTGAATCCCGGAATTCCAGGCGGTCCCCGGTCGATTATCTCTATCCAGGATTAGAAAAACACTCGCTTTCTTCTAAAAACAGCAGCACACCTGTCCTTAGGTTGTATGCTGCATTACAGCTTGTCTCCATTCACTTCCGTGGGCTGAGCTGCTATACCAGATCCAAACTGAGGACAAGAGAGGTGCTGTTTCTTTGATGCTGAAGATTCCCTTTAAAGGAGAAGTCCGATATTTTTACAATTAGTCAGCCGGCAGGAGGGAACATAATAATCTAATCACTATTTATGTCTCCCTGTGCCCCCGAAGCACTGCGTCACAGGTTCTAAGACCCCCGCCAATAGGCATTTTCCCCCCACGTTCCGATGTTGTCACGACATCGGGAAAATACCCTACCTGCCTGATGGACTGCACCATCAGCCAATCAGTGTCTGCAGCGGTGTCCCGCCCCAGTCACTGACTGGCTGAGGGGAGAGTCCATCAACTGTTCCAGCTGAAGGAGATCCGGGGGCCAGAAGCGGCAAGGGCACGGGGAAAGGTGAGTAGTGATGGTTTATTATGTTTCCCTCCAGTCGGGTGACAAATTTAAAAAAACGCCCGACTTTTCCTTTAAAGTTTGCATTATCTGCACAACAGTCCATAATGCATATGACTAGAGTAATTTTTTGATGTTCAGTGTAATGAATTTGTAATGTCCCATTTTTGCCCGGATGAGGCCACACGATCAAGTTGTGTTGTGCTTTGGAACTACATCATGTTAGTTTCCATTAGTAAGTACTGACATTTTACATCAGGGATGCAGAAGCAGTAAGGCTTGGTTCACACTGTGTTTGTGATTACAATTAATTTCTATGTCTTATATGACAAGAATAAAAATGTATTATTCATCCACCGACACTTAAAAGAGGCTTTGTATATAGGCCATACAGCAGTTTCCCATTGACTTGCATTATACTGTATTTAACAAATTGCACCATATACTTTATTAATATATAGGTTCCCACTGTATTTGTGTTTATACTAAAGTGTTAGGTGGGTTATCCATGCTACTGATTGGTGGGGATCTTGGCACAAAGGGGGAAAAGCATGCGTTTAAAGGGGGTGTCCAGCGAAAATCTTTTTCTTTCAAGTCAACTAGTTTTATAAAGTTATATAGATTTGTAATTAACTTCTATTTAGAAATACAAGTCTTCCCACACTTATCAGCTGCTGTATGTCCTGCAGGAAGTGGTGGGTTCTTTTCTGTCTGACATAGTGCTCTCTGCTGCCGCCTCTGTCCGAGATAACAACTGTCCAGAGCAGGAGAGGTTTTCTATAGAGATTTGCTGCTGCTCTGGACAGCTCCTGTTTTGGACAGAGGTGGCAGCAGAGAGCACTGTGTCATACTCCTGCAGGACCTACAGCAGATGATAATTACTGGAAGACTGGATATTTTTAAATAGAAGTAATTTACAAATCAAAACCAGTTGATTTGAATGAAAAAAATTGCTGGAGTAACCCTTTCTCTCTCCAGTTCACAGCCCTCTGTATCTAGCTTTTTTGGATATAGTCTTATAATGGGGCCATTCAGGAAAGGTTAAAGTAGATTTCTGTAAGATATTACCAAGAAGTGATGCTATTAAAAGCCAATCTAGAGAGTCAATTATTTTAACACGTTGCTTTAGTAAAGTTATATTACTTGTTATTAATTTAGTAAAGTTATATTACTTTAGTAAAGTTATATTACTTATGTTACTGTAAAGTAACTTCATTGAAACAAAATGTACATTATTTAATTTATCTATTATTCTATTTTGAGTGGCAGCAATAAGGGGCAACATTGGTCTCTCTACTGCCACCAACACTCATGCTGTATATTCATATACACTAGATAGGGAATGGGGGCTTTGTATATACAGTCTATTAAAACAATGGAGAAACCCTTTAAGTGCACACTTCTTCCCCCTCCCCTTTTTGTATTGCAGGGATGCTTTAGGAAACATCTTTATCCTGTTCAATGGTGCGTTCACAACTACAGGATCTGCAGCTGATTTTCTGCAGCAGATTTCATTTAAATAACTGAACACAGCATCAAATCTGCTACAGATCCTGTAGGTGTGAACGCAACCTAAGGGTATAAAATGTAACGTTGACGAGATGCTGCTGGCTGGTGTGTGTGTGTGTGTGTGTGTGTGTGTATGTGTGTGTGTATATATATATATATATATATATATATATATATATATATATTTCTCTCTATACATCTACATTTTATCCATTGAAACACCAGACAGACCACTGCTTTTAGAGCAGAGCAGTGTTCAGTAACCCAGGCAACAAGCTGTCAACAAAAGGGAAGAAAGAGCAGATTATCAGGTGAAGGAGGCAAGTCTGCTAAATGAATGTATGTAAAAAAATATTTTTAACTTAAGGAGCCATACAGGTATAACTACGTTAGTAGATATAAGTTTACCCCTTTAAAGCGAACATACCACTAGAATGAGTCAAGAAAAATTTCCAGAGAAACCAATTGGGGCCACGGTGCCATCCATTTCTGATTCTGCCAACCAGTACCCGAGATCACCTCCAGTTTGTACATCTGCAAATGTGCTTGTTTGAAATGATGGACATGGGCCCAGCACACAGATATCTCCTCCCCTGAGAGACATGCCGCTTTCAGAATCAGGTCTGTCCCCAGCTTGGGCCCGCCTCCAGTGCACCAAACTAACAGATTCAGCTGAAAGAATAAGGTGCATGGGGGACTCCACAGACAGATGATGATGATTAGATTTGGACATGATGGAATTTCACTGCCCAACCCCTTTGCTCTGGGAGGCTGTCCGGCTGCAGCTTATGGCCCTATTCCACGGAACGATTATCGTTCGTTTTCGGACGATATCGACCGCTACGGACGATAATCGTTCCGTGGAATAGAGTGCAACGATCAGCCGACATCGTTCATGTCGGCTGATCGTTGCAGTCGCTTGTTTTTCAACATGTTGAAAAACAAGCGACTGATATAGCAGCGATCTGCTGCCGTCGCTCCGTTGAATAGGAGCATCGGCAGCAGACGCTGCTATATCCTATGGGCTGCCCGGACGATCAGCGATCCTCCGAGCAGCCCCCCCGCAGCTCCCCGCTGCCCCTCCCGCACTCACCCGCTCGCTGCAGCCGCGTTGAATAGCGGCGGCAGCGAGCGGTGAACGAGGAGCAAACGAGCGCTAATAGCGCTCGTTTGCTCCTCTAAAACGACCCGTGGAATAGGGCCATTAGCCCCCAACAGTTATTGAAGACACTTTTACATTATAAACAAACAAAAAAAAAATCATTGCAACATATACATTATATAAACATGAACACAGCAAGTCCCCCGGCCTTAACTGCACATGCTCAACTGCAATGAAACTGAGATGACGCAACAGGAGCGGGTAGCTTCATCTTTCCATTATATATTTTTGTTGTAGCATCTCCCAGTGCGGTGTTACATTGTGCTGCAGTAGCTTAATTTGCAAAGCAAAACGATGAAAATGGCTCAAATGCAAAACAAACAAAAAAAAAGCTGAAAATACAGTGTGTGAACACAGCCCTAGAGTCACCCACTGCAGACCAATAACCCCAAAATCATCATACACTTTCAGTCCATACTCTTGCCATGACTGTTTTAAGCAAATACTTGTTTTCCAAACCTTGCATTGTGCTGTTCCTCCTGGAAATTTATGAATAATTTGATTAACTGAGAGTTATTTTTCCCTTGTCCAAAGTGTACATTGAACACCTATACTACACACCTGTGGCTGAGTAATATGTATATACATATTAAACTTCTGTGCTGCATGTAAATGAAGTGCCTGAAGTCACTGGGGCGTTACACAGCAGTAAAGAAGTAATCTCTTCCCTACTGCAAGCACGCCTCCTGTCGGATGATTGACAGCTGAATCATAAAGCAGTAGGCATGCTTGCAGCTGGAGGAATGATGAATGCAGATAGTACAACCCCTTTAATTGTTAGTTATGACATCCAAGCTATTACTAATATATAGATAGGTTCATCATTCATGTAATGATATGAAATCTTACCAGGGCCGTCACCTCTTGGTACCAGCAGTATAGCCGCCATCACTGAGCACAGTCTCAGTTTCTGAGTGTCAGAGAGCCTGCCTGACTATATAGTAATAACTCCTAAGTCAGCAGCATACCTCCCAACTTTTGCTGAGAGGAAAGAGGGACAGTCACGGCAATGTGCCACGCCCCTATAGCCACGCCCTGCCCATAACCATGCCCCCATAGCCACACCCTCATATCCACGTCACCTATTACCATTATACTACTATACAAGATGCTGGGAAAGCTGGGTGACCTCCATTATACTGACTACCATACAAGATGCTGGGAAAGCTGGGTGACCGCCATTATACTGACTACTATACAAGATGCTGGGAAAGCTAGGTGACCTTCATTATACTACTATACAAGATGCTGGGAACGCTGGGTGACCTCCATTATACTGACTACTATACAAGATGGTAGGAAAGCTTGGTGACCTCATTATACAAGATGGTAGGAAAGCCGAGTGACCTTCATTATACTACTATACAAGATGCTGGGAAAGCTGGGTGAACTCCATTATACTGCCTACCATACAAGATGCTGAGAAAGCTGGGTGACCGCCATTATACTGACTACTATACAAGATGCTGGGAAAGCTGGGTGACCTCCATTATACTGACTATGAGATACTGGGAAAGCTGGGTGACCTCCATTATACTGACTATGAGATACTGGGAAAGCTGGGTGACCTCAATTATACTGACTATGAGATACTGGGAAAGCTGGGTGACCTGCATTATACTGACTATGAGATACTGGGAAAGCTTGGTGACCTGCATTATACTGACTATGAGATACTGGGAAAGATGAGTGACCTCCATTATACTGACTATGAGATACTGGGAAAGCTGGGTGACCTCCATTATATTATGAGATACTGGGAAAATTGGGTGACCCCCATTATACTGACTATGAGATACTGGGAAAGCTGGGTGACCTCCATTATACTCACTTCAATAGATGATGCTGGAAAGCTGGGTGATCTAACAGTCCGTGATAAGAGTTACTATACCTCCCGTGGGTGACATCGGGGGCGGGGCTTATCAACAGGGGATGGGGCTTGCTGGGAGACACCGGGACCGGCCGTAAGTTTAAGTGTGCCCCCAGCCCTGGACCATTCCTCCCCCACCCTACACACCCATTACCTCCATCTGTAGTGTGGCCCATGCTCCCTGGCCTCCAGCAGCTCTGCCCGGGGAGACACTTGTCGGCCAGATACCTGTGCAGCCTCAGTGCCTCCTCAGCTCCCCCACAGATAGAGCCTGTAGCAACAGCACGTGTACTGCGGTGACCGGGTCACACAGGAAGCAGCTACAGCCCGGGCACCGCAGCACACTGTCTCCTCCATCCACATCACACCAGCCCCCGCACTGCCACAGGGTACACAGGGCGACAGTTACAGCTCCTTCACTCTGCCGCTCCGCACAAGATCCCACAGAATCCGGTGGGTCCGGCTGGGGAAAGGTGCGCGGCAGCGGGACACATCGGGGCTGTACCGGGACATGACCCAAAAATCGGGACCGTCCCGCCAGATCCGGGACAGTTGGGAGGTATGCAGCAGTGCATCAACCATTATGGATATGGGGGACATCACCACTTACTACCAGAATCACTTGTCATAATCATATTGGCCATTATGTGCTGCAGCCTCAGCTCCACATCCTGCTGCCAAGTCTGCACACTGCGATCACACGTAAATGGTCACAGGAGCCAGAAAGGCCACGTTACTACACAGACGCAGCAGAGCCAAGTTTGCTAAGTCACATGATGCAGTTTATTGTCAGGAAAACAATGTACAGGGGGAGATTTATCAAACATGGTGTAAAGTGAAACTGGCCCAGTTTCCCCTAGCAACCAATCAGATTCCACCTTTCATTTTCCAAAGCGTCTGTGAGGAATGAAAGTTGGAATCTGATTGGTTGCTAGGGGCAACTGAGCCAGTTTCACTTTACACCATGTTTGATAGATCTCCCCCCCAGTGTGTTTCTCCCATTGGTGATGTGATGTCAATCACACTGTAGCCCCACCCACAATCAGCTCCAATGGGAACAACAAAGTGGTGACAAGGGTCACACTCTTCTACATTTCCCATTAGCCATGTGTACACGCCTTGTAATAGTATGTGTGCTGAAATACTGAATACAACCTTGTCAAACCAACTCGCTAAATTTTAAAGGGGTTTTCCAGAATTAGGAAAGTGGTGCCACTTTTTTCAAAACCAAAGCCACTCCTGTCTGCGGTTTATGTGTAAATGGAGAATGCAGTTTTGGAGGGAAATAAAGTTGCTATGTCTATCTAACCCTGGATAACCCCTTTAAAGGGATGGCCACTTCATTTCAAAACAGCACCTCTCCTGTCCTCAGGTTGGGTGTAGACTTTGCTGCTCCGTTTCATTTAAGCCAATGGAGCTGAATTGTAGTACCACACACAACCTAAGGACAGGGGTGGTGCTGTTTTGGAGAAAAAGTAACTGTGCTTTTTCTAAATTATAACCCCTTTAATTAGCTTGACCAAATTAAATGCATTTTTAGTCGCAGGTTGCAAATCACATGCCAGGTCTGACCTGGATGGATATCAGTCGCTTGTGACTGATTTGGTGATCGTTCCCCACACGACTGTCAAGCCTTGTATTATGCTGTTTAAAGGGGTTCTCCAATGAAACTCTTTTTCTTTTAAATCAACTGGTTTCAGACAATTATATAGATTTGTAATTTACTTCTATTTAAAAGTCTCATGTCTTCATATAGTTATCAGCTGCTGTATGTCCAATTGGTGTATTTTTTTCAGTCTGACACAGTGCTCTCTGCTGACACCTACGTCCGAGACAGGAACTGTCCAGAGCAGCAGCAAACCCCCATAGAAAGCCTCTCCTCGTGGACAGAGGTGGCAGCAGAGAGCACTGTGTCAAACTGAAAAGAAAACAACATTTCCTGCAGGACATACAGCAGCTGATAAGTATGGGAAGACTCAAGATTTTTTAATAGACGTAAATTACAAATCTATATAACTTTCTGAAACCAGTTGATTTGAAAGAAAAAAATGTTCGCTGGATAACCCTTTAGGATGCTTTCACACACACCGGATCCGCAGCGGATACAGTGCGGATTTAATGCTGTGTTCATTCATTTAGTCAAATCTGCTGCGGATCCGCAGCAGAAAATCCGCTGCGGATCCAGTAGGTGTAAAGGCACCCTTAAACAGTTTGCATGCTGTCACTCACCAGCCATTGCAGAACTAGTTTTGCAGAAGCTGGAGAGCCACAATTTGAAAAAGATTGACAGAGCATGTAAGTGAAACAACGCCATTGGTTGGTTGGTATGGCCTTCTCTGCTGAGACCAAAAGTCCACCATCACACCTTCCTATAGGGCAGCTACCCTTGGCTCCTCTGGGACTTGTAGTTCCGCAGCAACAGGCGCATATTGAAGACTTAAGTATCTTAATGGTGTTTATTGGATTATTCATTCACACAAAATCATATTTCTGGGGGGGGGGGGGAATAATAATTTTGTTTTTCTATCAGAAAAAAAAAAAAAAAAAAAAAAAAAGACACACCATTATTTTCTTGTGCACTCTATATATCCAATCTATGCAGGATTTCAGGTCGATCTGAGATATAGCACTTAAAAACGTGGACTAAAAAAAAGAGAGAAGTTGGCAGTCTGGAGTATTGATGAGCCACGTGGATGGCGGCCTTGGTCCACTGGAAGGTTATAAGGCAGTGCTTTGTCATATCACATGGGCGTGACCCGGCTCTCCTTGGGCTGTATGGACAATAAATAATCCCATTGGTGGGTGGGGGTGGAGGGGAGCGGGCCATACCATCTGTAAAATAGCGCCCCAATGAAATATTGCATATGGTTCTTCTAGAAAGGAAAAAAAAATCTGCTAAGGCAAGTTTAGGTCAGGAGGAGTATGAGAAGATGCTCCGACCATGTGCCGCCACCAGGCGTGTGGAGTCCTGCATTGTGATCCCGCTCTCCGCCAAGTCACCATCGCTGGATGTTTTGGGGATTCCAGGCTCTGTGCAAACAGTCTATAGTTCCTTCCTTTTTGTTTTTTTATACAAAAGAAAACTAAGTCAGTCAGCAAGGATGTCTGCAAGACATACGCGATTCACGACGGCGAGCTGCCATCTTGTGCTTCTGGGGTCTGTTCTTGTCCACTGTTGGAGGCCGCTGCTTCTCCTTGTCCTTCTGAGGGGAGGAGGAAATAAAAAATTAAGAATAGATACAAAAAAAACTGCATTGATCCTTTCTAAGATTTCTGCTCCTAAACACACAGCAGCAAGGCATACACAGTATCCAGCATAGTTGCTTACCTTTAGACAGAACACATTCAAACCTAACAATTCTAACTACAATGTACTACTAGCAACTTAGCATACAGGAAATGGGACATCTGTCTTTGACTTGTGTCCCTGCTCCTGTACATTGTGATTCACCCAAAGTAATAACCAAACAATTCTAATTCAGATCCAATAAGTTAAAACTCTTTTCTGTTGCTAACTAAGGCCCCATTCACACATCTGTGTCAGTTCTTACTGTCATGAAATCCTGGCTTCAAATAGCATCAGAAAAGCCATTTGAGAGTGCATCGCTGCCACGGTCCGGGGGTGGGGGTAGTGTTGGACGCCAGGCGGGCATCGCTGCCAGGATCGGGGGGGACTGGTGGTGTCTGGCACGGGCAGAAACGCTGAGGTCCTGGGAGGGGGGGGGGCGGGATCCAGCGCAGCAAGGGTCTGGGGGGATTGGGCAGTGCGACTGTCGGTGGAGCGCGGGCTTAAGGGGTGTCTGGTGGCTGGCCGGGCACCACTGACATCCGCTGGGGTGCCAATCCGGAACTCCAGACGCTTTCCTGATGTGCATCAGGAAAGCATCTGGTTTTCTGCCGCTCTCATACAGTTCTATGGGAGCATACATGCTGGAATTCCAGACGAAAATAGGACAGGATCTAAAAAATCCTGACATTTTACGGAATGGACACCCTTCAGGAAAAATCCTGAAGGGTGTCCATGACTTATGTAACTCTATGGTCAGGAAATCCAGATTATCGATACGTGTGAAGGGGGCCTAATAATCTACATGGATTTAGATAATACATAATGTTATTAACCCCTTTATCATAATGTTTAGTGATGAGCGAATAGTGAAATATTCGAATATTTGATATTCGTACAAATATCTCCCGAATATTCGATCCCATTAAAGTCAATGGGAACAAGTATTCGATTATTGAAAGACATCTATTCGACCACTTGGAGGTAAAAACTGGAAGCTGGGGGATTTGAACGCTTAGCAAATATTTATCGAATATTCGGCAAACTATTCGATAATATTCAATAGATCGAATACCTTACTATTCGATCGAATATCTATTCGATCGAACAGTATTCGCTCATCACTAATAATGTTATTACACGTTTATTCATGGAATTATCTTCTATGCTGATTACTAGTGGTCTAGCGGTTACCAACTAAACTATATAACTGGCTTGGGTGCTGATAATTTAATTTTATTTCATCTAAATAGATCCGGAATTCTAACCAAACTTATCTTTTCAAACAGCACTGACAGCAAGCAGAGGTTTTGTGAAAAACCAAGCACAAGTAAAGCAATTACACCATACTGTCTCAGAGAGGATACGGGATCACGGCTCACCTGCTCCCTGGATGGACAGGTCTCCCATGTTGTCTGACAATTCCCTCACCCCCTGATTGCCGCCTTCCCCCTTGATGTCCGGTACCGCATTCCGCCTGCCGGTTCGGTCGCAGGTTATGAATTCAGAGTATGCAGACTCCACGTCCATAACGTCGCTCTCATATCAAATTCATGAGCTCTAAAAAAGAAGGAAGAAGCTGCAGTTACTTACACAGCATATGAACATGACAAAGGCAAAAAGTTGTTACCCATGCATGATGGGAGTTGTAGTTTTGCAGCAGGTAGGAGAACGCATTGGAATCATTTAGAAGGTTGATGCAGTGTTGACAGTTGTCCTGCAGATGGCAGCAGAGTAGCAGCTCTTACTTTCAGCAAAGCTGTGATGGACGGGATAAATATGTGCAAAAACTAATGGGGTAATTGATCTTAAAATCTGCTGATACTATTTACAGGGCAAAATAGATTTACCGCACACAGCAGCCGCCCCTAATGCTTTCAGCAGATACATTATGTATTGCTGGTGTCCAAGAACAAAAGAGAACATGTACACTTAATACACATTACGCGAGAGCCCCCCCCCCCTCTCCATACAGAATGGTGTACACCGCCCACTCACACTTTCCACTGCACTTAGCTTAGCTTCTTTTGTCCAAATATTTCAGTATAAGCTACCTGCTAATCCACCATATGACAGAAACAGCAGCCATGTATGTGAAGCCAATGGGAGGCCAGGGCACTGTACACACAATCTATGGGGAGCACAGTAGTCACTGTCCAATCCTGTATATATCTTGGATATGTATACCATACTTGGATATTACCAAAAAGAATTCCTTATACTGAAAAAAAAATATGATTTAAAACATTGACCATAGGTGTCTCACTTCCTGCAACTAGCTGTTACCCGGTTGTTGTCAAGCTCAGTATGTCTCTAGTAACAAAGACAACAAGATGGAACACAGGGAGTAAGGGCATGCAGTGTATCTGCAATCTGTGAGCCTGTCTGCCTTACCCAGAGGATCCACACTGCCTCTTCTCATCCAACTACCCTTAGCATTGTGAGCAGCTGTGCAGTGTGCTTCCATATGTACACAGTCTTCTTGCCTTCTTTTATACCAGGTACCACAACCTAGTTTTCCCATAGCAGGAGGTCACTGTGAATCAGGTGTCGGCCTGTAAGGCTGCACAGAATAGGCCGGAGAGAGTACTATGAGCACCACTACACACATCACATGGAAGGTGAGGGATGGAGAGTAGACAATAGCCTTGCATCAGGGACATTTTGATTGTAAGCTCTCCTTTCCCCAGCAGGTCACATGACCTCATCAGTCCTCTGTATTAAGCCGCATGCTACATAAATAAAGGCTAATCCTAATATTTGAGACAGTCGGTATAAACAAGTCCAGGAATAAAACTTCCTCCAGCTGTATTTATCATTTGTAGCTTCAGAGCTGCAGTCGGTCCAAGATGTCTTGGCGTTTGCTTCAAAGTCCAGTCATGTTCTTGAATTATGAGGAGATTTGGCTTTGAAGTGGCCCTCCCGGGGAAGGCCGTCTGCAGGGCCAGTGCCACCGATAGATACTGAGGGATCTGTACATAGGACTGAGTGTTCTGGAACCTGCCAGCCTGGTGCAGCCGAGGCTGTGTGATAGGGCCTAGGATTGACCCCACACACTATGGAGGGGCTGCCACTTTCTGGATTTCAATCTTCCTTTAAAGGGGGTATAAAATTATAAAATAAAAACTTTCCAAAAACAGCGTAAACCTTGTCCTTTCTTTGTATGGAAAACTGAAGCTCCATTGCGTGAATGGGACCAAGTTTCAATACTATGTGCAACCTGAGGACAAGGGTGGCGCTGTTTGTGGAAGTTTTTTCTAATCCTGGATAATCCCCTTAAGAAAACAAACTTTAGCTAGACAAGGACTTCCCAACTACTCTCTATTCTCCAAACCTAAATTACCCCATTCACTTCCAAGTAAATTCTCCATTTACTATGACTTGGGTATTAGGTCCATTAGTGTCTTACTACAATATGAGCATTTAACATTATAATAGATCCATTTGTGCTGTTAGCATCAAGTTTAATACTAAGGGGTTAACCATCATAGTAAGGTAAAACCTATGGCTAAGATAAGTCATAACCTTGTGATTTAGGGGGATAGACGAGTGTTTTACGGTGATGTGATCCTGAGAGCTAACAGAGATCCAGCACAATTCTGCCTGCAGCTTTGGGTGTGACTAGAGACTTTGAAAGCAGAGTTTTTCATCAGTCATTGTGCACAGGATCATCAGCTGCTCCATTACATTGTGCGTAGTCCATGGCTATACAATGCTATACAATGTATTTCTCTACAGTTCTGTACTTTGTCATCAGACATCATGGGGATCAAACAAGAGAGAACAATGAGGTCTACAAGGACTAATCCCAGCTCCTTTGTGTGGGGATGGTTGTGATGGGATCAGGTGCCTGTGCTCAGTATACAGGGTGAATAATTCCTCCACTAGACAGCTGTAGTCAGGAGTGACTAAGGTGTAATGATGTAGAATGCAGCGCCTATATGATCACTGCAACAGCTTACTGGACTCAGATTGGGCCACACATTGGCGCAACTACATCAAATGACATCCAAAATGAATGACATATGTCCCCCATCAGTAACAAGAGGGACCGAGATGTAAGGGGAGGTAGGGACGTAGTGGTATTCATGGATCTGCTCACATCTCTGGTACTAGTATGTCGTCACCCAGCTTTCCCAGTCTCCTGCATGGCGAAAATGGTCAGTTGGTCAAGCAGTTATGTCCCTGTTTCAAAACGGATGCAGATTCAGGAGTCGGGGAAAGCTGGGTGACTGCCAATTCGTAAGATGTCATGGCGAGCCATAGCTCTATTATATTCAATTGTCAGATGATAGAGGGAGAGAGAGAGAGTGTGCAAAGGTAGATGGTGGTAGAGCAGGCTAGTAAGAATGATAGAAAAGAAGGAGGGAGAGGTAGGGATGGAGAGAGACAGATGAATGGAGGGAAGGAGAGAGATGGAAAGAGAAGGAGGTAAAGAAAGAGTGATGGAGAGTAGTAGGAATGAGAGAGAGATGGAAAAAGAGAAGGGGGGGTGAGATGGAGAGAGGATGAGACACATGGAATGGTAGAGCAGATGCTGTAACTGCAGCTTTGGCTGTGACTGGAGTATAACACAATCTCAGTGAAAGTATACACACAATGGGGAATATCTCAGCCATTCAGATGATGTGTAATCCTGTAACCTGGTGATGATACCATCTGTTGGCAGTGAAGGACCATGATATACCGCCATTCCACAATAGGCCATAGTCCTACTGAAATCCCCTGGAGTACCACCACCACTTCAGAGCCTGCAGAGATACCAGCAGAAACAACAAGTACAGGACTGAAGAGCATCATAAGGATCTCCAGGCCCTCAAGTCTATTTCTGACATGGAGTATTGAGTGACAATGCATTGGCCGCCTCTAGTGGTTATCTGTAATGGTTTATCCAGCTTTTTATAAGCTCTGTGTTACATGAATAGAGGTTCTGTGTCAGTGTATTCTGGAGCTCTGCCATTCCATATCATGAACAATGCTCCAGACTAGTATTCCCCAACCCCTCACCAGCTGTTGGAAAACTACAATTCCCAGCATGCCATGTCTGCTCGAGGCGGTTTTCTGACATCTCAATAAATACTTAAATTCCCCCTTGCATCACATGCCCAGCATGCATGGCTTCCCCATCTCTGTTCACATCGGGTCCACTAGAGGGAATCTTGCTGGGGGCTGTCCAATTATTGTGCCCATACAGCTTCCAGCTCGGAGGTGATCAATATCACAGAATCAGCATTCTCATGTGTCACCGGATAACCATCTGTGGACCTATGTGTCTCCATGATGGCAGACTACAAACACTGGGTGAGATTTGACCTTGTGTCACTCATTTACCTCTGCAGATTAACAAGAAGCAGAAGACTGATTGAAGGACTGCTGGATCAGACTACACAGGGTCTGTTTGTAGTCTGTAACCACGGAGACACACAGATCTGCATAGGAGCTGTAGGCATAAAGTCTAATTTCTAGAACGCCCTGGCTTTAGGCTGTCAGGGTATACTAAGAGTGGTAATTTCACAACAGCTAGAGATCCACAGGGTGGAAAACACTGATTTATACAGTCTCCAGTTCTTAAAAGGGACTCATGGTTCAGACAGCATGAACCTCTATAAATCAACTTTGTACCCACAATCTGCCCCCCCCCCCCCCAACCGCTTGTACCGTCAGATAGCTGCTTTAACCCAATATCTGTCCTAGGGTCCGTTTGGCAGGTGATACAGTTATTGTCCTAAAAAAACAACTAGTAAACTTGCAGCGCTCTTTCAAATTGGCATGGCCTAGAGTGTCTGTGCCATAGGCCTGTGTCGCCTCTTTGTTCCTCCTCCTGCCCTCCTCATCATTAGGAATGCCCCCGGGCAGGATTTCTCCTGAACACTGTACATGAAGGGTGGTCCAGCTGTGGCAGATTGTCTTATTAGCATATGGATTTAGGGCCCTTTTACATGGAAAGATTATCTGACAGATTATCTGCCACAGATTTGAAGCCAAAACCAAGAATGGATTTGAAAAGAGGAGAAATTTCAGGCTTTCCTGTATGGCCTGATGCCTGTTTAATCTGTCAGATAATCTTTCCATGTAAAAGGACCCTAATGCATCAGTCACAATTATGCAACAATTAAATCTAACTCTAATGGTGCGTTTACACAGACAGATTTAGGAAGCCAAAGCCAGGAATGGATTTGAGAAGAGAAGAAATCTCAGTCTTTCCTTTATGATCTGTTCTCTGTTTATAGTCTGTTCCTGGTTTTGGCTTCAAAAATCTGTCAGATAAATCTGTCTGTGTAAACGCACCATAAAGGGTAGCTACCATTTAAGCAAACTTCGGACACGTCATAGCGACCTGCCAGAAGTCTGTATTGGTAAGGGTCTGGGTGCTGAGACCCCGCGCCTATCGTTAGAACTAAGATGAATATACTTTGCTTCTTCATCTCAGTCTCACTGCTAAAGTAACAGTGGACGGAATTATAATGCAGCCCTATGGAATTTCTGGTAATCGCTGTACCGCAAACTCCATAGGGCTCCATTATAAATCCATCGACTGCTACTTTAGCAGCGAGACGAAGATGAAGAGCCAGAGTGTGTCTGTCTCAGCACCCGGACCCCCACCAATACAAACTTCTAATGTGCCAGAAATGATAGGTACCCTTTAAACTACATGAAAACTGGGCTGAGGATGAAGGTAAGAAACTTACCTGCTGATAACCACTTCATAGGGAAAATATCTTTAATTTAAGACCACTACTTTTTTCCAAAAACAGGGCCACATCTGTTGTAAGGTTGTGTGTGGTATTACAACCCAACCCATTCACTTAAAGAAGCAGTACTTTTATTTTTATTCCCTCTACTGCTACCGATCAGCAATGGTAAGTATACATGTCAGCCTGCAGCGGGGGAAGGAATTAAAAAAAAAAAAAAAGAAAGAAAGAAACAGACTGCTTCTTTAAATGGAATGAAGTTGCAACATCACACAATAAAGCTGCCAAGATTTTTTTTTTTTATTCCTAGATAACCCCTTTAAACATTATTCCCTATTCAAAGAACAAGGCAGAAGTAGCTGAGCTTTAAATCTTGGAATAACCCCACTAAGAGGTCCCAAAGCACCTTCTACCACACTGATGCAGTAAATATCATGTGATCACTGTCGGCGGGGCCTAGTGGCAGATTTAGTATTAGGACTGCAACGCTTTAAACGTTCTCCACTAGATCCTAATAAAACAAAAAATAATCAAATTCTGTGGTTTGCAGAACTACAACTTCCAGCATGCAAGGAGTGTTAAATATGCAGTAGCAGAGGATTGAAGAGGATAGAGATGAGTGCAGGATACTAGGTAACAGAACAGCCTATAGCGACCAATAGAATTTGGCGTGTCACTTCACTCCAGTGTTGATGCACGTATATCAATATATCAATCGCATATCAATCAGATGGACTGAAATCTAATCTAAAAAAGATTGGATTAACACCCCCTCATGTTTTACAATAGACCACCTCACCAGCTATACAGACATGTTTAAGTCCCAAGACAAGTAAAGAAATGTCCAGGAAGATAAAGAGAACCTTGGTGGAGGAACTATGTAGTACATGGGGGTGGGATCTTCAGGAGTAGTCCTGTTAGGATGACCTATGTCTACTCTGGGGGCTTTTGCCAACCCTTGCCCTCTCACCTTGTAATACCACATATGACCAGTAGGGGAAGTGACCAGCTAGTCATCAGAACATGCCCATTTAAAGGGGTACTCCATCTGCTGTATTTTGTATCATAGATGAGACGGCACTTCTGAGGTGGTGGTGGCGGCGTCCCAGACGTAGTAGATAAGAAAATCCTGACACTCACCAATTGTAGTAATACTTGTTTATGTGCTAAACATAATAAAGTACAGGAGGAGGCGTTTCGGCATATAGCCTTCATCAGCTCAGAGCTGAGTGAGCTGATGAAGGCTATATGCCGAAATGCATCCTCCTGTGCTTTATTAGGTTTTGCACATAAATAAACAAGCATTACTACAATTGGTGAGTGCCAGGATTTTCTTATCTACTCCATCTGCTGTATGTCCTGCAGGAAGTAGTGTATTTTTCCAGGCTGGAGAGCAGCAGAGATTTTCTATGGGGATTTGCTACTGTTCTTGACAGAGGTGGCAGCAGAGAGTATGGTGCCAGGCATTATTTCATGCGTAATACATTACCTATCACTTAAAGGGGTACTCCAGCCCAGGGGTATTTTTAAGCTATGGCTGGGGAGGGGGTGGTTATGGACGGCGGAGGTCCTGGATCGCATTGCTGGTACACCCGTCCCGCGGCCGCTTCCTGGTGTGAGTTGCCGCATGAGACATGACGTCTCAAGGCAGCTCAGCCGTTCAGCGACTAAGGCCGCCCCCCCCTCCAAAAAAAACCCATGTATAACACATCTGACAGTGTGAACTATGGCAAGCATTCCCGTTGAAAGCAATAGTGCATGCAGTACTTGGCGCCCATTTTGGAGCATAATGGGGGAGATTTATCAAACATGGTATAAAGTAGAACTGTCTTAGTGGCCCCTAGCAACCAATCAGATTCCACCTTTCATTTTTCAAAGAGTCTGTGAGGAATGAAAGGTGGAATCTGATTGGTTGCTAGGGGCAACTTAGCCAGTTTCACTTTACGGCATGTTTGATAAATCTCCCCCTATATGTCTAAATGAAAGTTTTTTTTGGCCAGATTTCAAGATTTTAAAAGTAGTGAAATCCCACGGTGTGACCGTGTTCTTACTGTCCAACCAGAAATCACTGATATTACCGAGTGACTGTAAAGTGTCCTAATGTCCCCTCGGTCAGTCACCAGGGGAAATAGGATTTATTCACTGCAAGCAAATCCTCCTCTCCTTCCCAATACGTTCCTCATTACCATTCATCTCCCGCCTAAGTGATGGCCGCGGCTGTATCTCGGGAGCAGCCGTTTCACCACGTCCTCACTATAAAGCAGACAATCTATATTTAGAATTTCCCTAATGGGTCAATATCCATAACAACAGGCAAATTAACCCGACCGCAACCTCCTCCGCTTCACAAATATTCAAATTATGTGCGGCTGGGAAAGCGTTTACTTTAAAAGGCCTCGGCAGCGTACAGAAGGAGAAGCCGGGATTTAGAGAAATATTTTAGCACAACACGACCCGTGTGTTACAAAAACAGATGGCTCCACTTTCCATCCGAGCGTCAGATGTGGATGTAGTTAGGTTTATGTCATCTTACGCTATGGAAATGTATGTATACACAAGGGCAATTTATGTATTTTATTTATGTCTTCCTTCACTGAAAATCTTGTGTTACATCTCATGTAAATTTATGCTTCAGGCCACTAGGTATACCGACTTCTAATGAATAGCAGGTAGGAGGAGAAATCACCTACTTCCTCATGTGCTGACGTCACCATTATAATAGGCTTCCTAGCAGAACCTTGGGCCCACCAGTTGTTGCAAAACTATAACTCCCATCATGCCTGGACAGCCAGTTGTTGCAAAACTACAACTCCCATCATGCCTGGACAGCTGTTGGCTGTCCAGGCATGATGGGAATTGTAGTTTTGCAACAGCTGGAGGGCCGAAGGTTCCTCATCTCTGCCTTAATGGAAAAATTCCACTCAGCCCCTACCCTGTATCGCATGGGTCTCCAAATTGTGTCCCTCCAACTGTTGAAAAACAACAATTCCCATCATGCCCGGACAGCTAAAGCTTTGGATTTGGCTGTTCAGGCATGATGGGATATGTAGTTTTGCAACAACTGGAGGGTCTCAGTTTGGAGACCCATGCTGTATAGTATGAAAATACATACCTGCTTCTGGCTGTGGCCCGGCCCGGCCTGGCCTGCTGTTTTCTTCTGGTCAAGGTCAAACCATGATCTAGGCCACAGACAGGAGCAGGAAGAGGGTCAGCATTTTACACTATCCCACAGAGTTTAAGTCTTTTTAATTGGACCGCAAAAAAAATTAAACTGGTATAACTGGTACAAAGGATATGGAAATTAAAGAGAGTTAAAAAAAAGTTCTGATTATTAACAAAAACAGAGCCACCCTTGCCCATAGGCTGTTCTTGGTATTGCAGAGCAGTCCCATACCAATGATCAAGCCTAAAAAAAACTATTTCACGTTTAGGGTGGTATTACATAGGGCAATTTTTCGGCAATTAAACATAAACGATGACCAGGGAACGACGGAACAAATTGTTATTACACCGACGATTTGTGAAGATCAACAATGAAAAAAGGTCTAGATTCGATCAAACAATCAACGATTTCTCGTTGGTCGTTTAATCGTGGCCTCCCTATTACACAAAACGATTATCGTTTAAATCCAAACGATCTAACAATTTTTCGAACAATAACCGTCCAGTGTAAAATGGCCCTCGGTATCCTTGAATATGCTGTTGCCGCAGTGGGGTTGACAGGCATCAGGTGTGAACATGAGACAGGAAGGAGATGATACCACAAGCTCTTGAATATGAAAGAGCCAACCATTTGAAAGTCCTTGTGGCCAAAAGCACAGCTCCACGTAATGACTCAATGTTATTTTACCATTTTTACAAACTGGAAACCAATGAAGGAGGAGGACAATAAGGGAACAGCATAATTACACAGAAAGTCCATAATTACATGAAGACGCCCTCCCACACCAAATCCTGCAGACACCTAAATGATACAAGGAAGCCTTCAAGTGTCATGGCACCAGTGCCCGTGTATGTGCACTGTATCGCTTCCAGCTGTCTCTACAATAGCGGCAAAGCCTTCCTTTGAGCAAACTCTGCATAAATCATTAGTACAAGCGAATGCAGGAAACTTTGTAATATGTCTTATTAGAGAAAAAAAATTGCTTCCTCACTTATCAGGCTACATTCCTGCTCCCCCTTCTAAATTATTATTTCCCATGATCTGCAGACAGATCAGCACATGTAGAGAGATCAATTAGAGAAGTTAGTAAGGCTCTTGCAGGTCTTATTTCTCACCTCAGTGCTGGATTCCCAGCTTAGACTACAGGATGCTGCTCTATATTGTTCTTCATGCTGCTGCTTTTAAAGTGTCACTTTAGTTTTTTGTTTTTTTTTCAGAAATCAATAGTAGAGGCGATTTTAAGAAAGTCGGGCCCTGTCTGTTCTATGGAAAGGGGAGGAGGGAGATTAGTCGCCAACAGAGAGGAGAGAACAAAGCATTACACAGCAGGGAGCCACTGAAAGCCCCTATTCAGAGGTCAGAGAGGTCAGTGCTGATGTCAGAGGAGATAGCCCAGTGATGTAGCTGTAAATTAACTCTTTGTCATTCAGTGACTCACAGGTGATGTCTTCTTTAAATTGAGGCGTCGCTTTCCCTTTTCCTCTCCATCCGGCCCAGACCACCATGATGTTTTCTTTCAGCTACAATTCATCTCTTCAGAACCTGCGAGACAAACATCTTAGGCTCCGCACTTTTCCAGCAACTTCCATCTTCCAACTTCCAACCAATAAGGTTCCAAACAGTAGTAATGCCACTTTTTGGTGTGATTTCCAGTAAAGTGAGTAGGAATGTGGGTTGCACCCTGTATGTAGGATACCCTTCTGTGCCCTTAAAATATGTCCTCATAAAAGTAATAATGCCCCCTGATGTGCCCCCATATAGTAATAATGTCCCCTGCTGCTGTGCCCTCTATATAGTAATACTGCCCCTGCTGTGCCCTCCATATAGTAATAATGTCCCCTGCTGTGCCTTCCATATAATAATACTGCCCCTTCTGTGCCCTCCATATAGTAATAATGCCCCCTGCTGTGCCCTCTATATAGTTAGAATGTCCCCTGCTGTGCCCTCCAAATAGTAATAATGTCCCCTGCTGTGCCTCCATATAGTAATAATGTCCCCTGCTGTGTCCCCATATAGTAATTATGTCCCATGCTGTGCCCTCATATAGTAATAATGTCCCCTGCTGTGCTCACACTTAATGCGCAGAAGTGCTGTGTGTGGGTTAGCAGCACCCGAGACAAGAATGCCCCTAGCATTGTAGTCAACCCCCAGTGGTGTCCTGGTAGCTGTAGTTCTCCCTCTTCCCCCCCAGTGGTGTCCTGGTAGCTGTAGTTCTCCCTCCTCCCCCCCAGTGGTGTCCTGGTAGCTGTAGTTCTCCCACCTCCCCCCAGTGGTGTCCTGGTAGCTGTAGTTCTCCCCCCCCCAGTGGTGTCCTGGTAGCTGTAGTTCTCCCCCCTCCCCCCTGTGGTGTCCTGGTAACTGTAGTTCTCCCCCCTCCCCCCCCAGTGGTGTCCTGGTAGCTGTAGTTCTCCCCCCCCCCAGGGGTGTCCTCGTAGCTGTAGTTCTCCCCCCCCAGTGGTGTCCTGGTAGCTGTAGTTCTTCCCCCCCAGGGGTGTCCTGGTAGCTGTAGTTCTCCCCCCTCCCCCCAGTGATGTCCTGGTAGCTGTAGTTCTCCCCCCTCCCCCCACACCAGTGGTGTCCTGGTAGCTGTAGTTCTCCTCCCCCCCAGGGGTGTCCAGGTAGCTGTAGTTCTCCCCCCTCCCCCCAGTGATGTCCTGGTAGCTGTAGTTCTCCCCCCTCCCCCCACACCAGTGGTGTCCTAGTAGCTGTAGTTCTCCTCCCCCCCTCAGTGGTGTCCTGGTAGCTGTAGGGTGGTGTCCGGTAGGAGCTGTCAGGCACAGCACTCTCCTTTGTCTAGCGGCCGCTGGACACAGGAGAGTGCTGTGCACGTGGGCCGCATCAGGAGATGTCGGGGGCCTGAAGCAGCTTGCGGAACAGTTCCCTGACCCTGCCATAGATCCACTTGCCTGAACCCGGAACTCTGCTTCCAGGTTCGGGCTGCTGGGGGCCCCGGGGGCATGTGCCCCGGGTGCCCTCCCTTTAATCCGGCCCTGCTCCCGCTAGTAGAGACAGTGAAGATGCAAGCTGTATGGCAAGACTGTGTTTTTTCAAAAGCCTAGTCTGCTGACATCTAGTGGCCAGTAGGATATTTATAATCTCTGTCCTGTAAATATTTACACGTCCAAAACGTTTTATGGCTTGTGTGGGATAGGAACAAGCGTCGGTTCAATGTCCAGATAAAGAATGCATTTCTGTAGATGGCTGAGTGCTCTGTATCTCTGGAATATGATCATGTGCCAAGTATTTGTTGTCTAGGGGATTATGAGGAATGTGTACTATGTGGACACACAGAAGGCAAGCAATATACACTGTAGCAAGAAGAAGAAATGTCACATGTCCTGAAGGTTAAAAAAAAACAATATACAAAATAGGAAACCAGCAGAGAACTTGCCAATGATCTAACATTTTAAGGGTTTAAACCCCTAGGGCTTCACTGTAATTCTTTTGTGGCGCTAAAGGGCTACTCTGGCGATTTCTTATTTTTTTTTATTTTTTTCAAATCAACTGGTGTCAGGAAGTTATATAGATTTGTAATTTACTACTATTTAAAAATCTCTTCAGCTGCTGTATGCCCTGCAGGACATGGTGCATTCTTTCTAGTCTGACACGGTGCTGTTTGCTGCCACCTCCATCCATGACAGGAACTCTCCAAAACAGGAAAGGTTTTATATGGGGATTTGCTACTGCTCTGGACCGAGGTGTCAGCAAAGAGCACTGTGTCAGACTGGAAAGAATACACCACTTCCTGCAGGACGTACAGCAGCTGATAAGTGCTGGAAAATTTGAGATTTTTGAAAAGAAGTAATTTAAAAATCTATATAGCTTTCTGACACAGTTGATTAGAACAATTTTTTGCCAGAGTTCCCCTTTAATTATTGATTTCAACTTTTGAGTGACTGCTGCAGTCCATAAGATTGCCTACCGCTCAGTGTATTGCTGTGGACTGCAGCTGAAACAGTACCCTTACATTCGAAACAAACAGGGCCGTATTGTGGAAGTCGTGAGAGGGAGGGCTCAGTGGGGTATAGAGAATATGTTACCTTAAGTCAGAATACCCCTTTAGGCTATGTTCACACTACATATTTTCGTGAAACTACAAAAACGGCTGTGGTTATTAAGAAAATGTATGTTATATTGCCCCCTATGCGATCTCTTGCAGCGCCGTGAGAAACTGACATGTCAGTTTTCTGTGGACGCAATTCAACGGGGTCGCAGAAAATCTGGTCAGTGTACTCTGTGGAGGGAGCGGCCCCAGCCACACGCTCCAAAAGATCTTTGCAGCCGCAGAGTTCTGATGCGGGTGAATCCGTGTGTGCCCGCATCAGAACTCTGCGGCTGCAAAGATCTTTTCAGAGACCAGCCGGGTCACGGAACGGCCAGTTTCATACGAGGTTGGAACATAGCCTTAAATTCAGTATATATAGCCTACAATTTCAGTATATAGGTACAGTATACAGGTAAGTTTTTGGAAACACCAGCCTGAAAAAGACTAGACTATTTTGTGGTTGTGGCTAGTGCCAGGCATGCCCGGTCAGCAGGGTTCTACTATATTGTTTTATTCCTTTAAAGATTGGCACTTTTTTACATCCAAAAATACTGGTTTGAGGTTTGTACTAATAGCGAGAAGCCGACTGTTCTAGAACATAGCGTTCAGACGACAGCCATGATGAAACACAGGAAAAGGACAGAAACAGAGGACATGGAGGGTAATGTAAGACACATGTTTAGAGGCGTTATATAAAACATAGTTTGTTTCTCGAGCCTCTACATAAGGCTGTGTTCAGACTTCATAAATTTGAGATACAGATTCTCCCATGCAAATCCACAGCAAGTTATGACGCATTTTCGAAACCCCATCCACAGAAAAAAAAATATATCAGCACAGTGATCAGGGGGCATCTCTCAATCAAGGACCTCTTTGCCTGCTCCACCAACGCTTATCCCCAACCTACGTAAGGGTGAGGGGTCTGACTGAAGAAGGCAGCCATGTTTTTCTACCCTTGTTCCAATGCATCTACAAAAGGCCTGGATATTAAATATCCTACTGTTTTGTACAAACATACCTTACAGGCTATACGAAATTGGGCATCTCCATGGTTACAGACTACAAACAAACCCTGTGTAGTCTGATCCTATAGTAATATATAAAAAGTGTCCCCTCTCTATGTCTATATTCATAATAAACTAGAGTTGGAAAAGGTAGCAGATGAAAAAGGGGGTAACAACAAGATCAGACTACACAATTTGTCCTTTTCTCCCCCCACGCCTGAATACGTGATCCTTCAAAAAAGCATGAAGACCAGCCATTTGGCCAGTGCTGGGTTTCATTTACTTGTTTGTGGTTATAATTTAGTAGAAGCATGAATAGCAGAAAATAAAGGCGTAAAAACACAATGACACTCAGCAACTCACCAGTCCTCTGGCTTTCAAGCTGTATATCAGTGAAGCAGATGACTCCTATATAAGCCCCTTTAAGAATGTGGCAGTGATGCTGAGGTGTTGTGTGTATACGTCATACGAATACTTGTGATTCTTGGGGATGGAACTTTTGTCACTTTCCCGAAGATCTGATTGTCCATCAATCAACAGTAACAAGGAAACAAAAACTGAAAATGGTTTATTGTGTGGTGAGAAGCACAGGCCTGTAGTCACTGCGCTGCGTGAGTCATCTGAACAAGGATGAAATCATGTCTGGTCCCCTGTTACAAGTCAGGAAAAGCGGCTTATAAAAATTACATCTATTATCCCAATGTGGGTGCAGGACAGACCTTAAAGGGAAGGGTCACAGAAAAAAACTCTGCAAGATAATGTCCATACAGGGCTGAAGTTGTTGCGCACATGTTAACCCTTTAGAACGGTAACAATGTGATTTACATGCTGTCCCCGCCATTATTGAGCCCCTGAGAATCCCCTCTATGGTCCACACCAAACCAGAGATGGGCTGTTTGACTGTAGTACTTGCAGTGTTACTTTCTTCTTTACTTCTCTGGCCAATCCAAACACATACTCCTGTCTGCCATGCCATGACATAGTGCTGGAGAAAATGCACTTAACAGGCTGGACTGTGCTGGGGAATGATTCACACAGTACATTACTATAGACACAGTACATACACTGCTATTAGCAAAACGTACAGCTGTGCAGAACTTTTATGTTTGGCCAGAGATAAAAGCCTTGATTTACCTTTCAGAAACAGTGTAAATCTGAATCAGGCAACTTGCATGTATACAGCCTAAGCTCTCTCCTGCACATAACACTAGCTGAGCACTGCCTCACTTCCTGTAATTTGTCCTGATCTAGGTGTTTCTAGAGACAGAATTGCGCTGACAACAAGCAGTGAAAAGCAGATTGCTGGGGAGTAAGGGCCCTATTCCACAGGACGATTATCGTTCGCATAATCGTTAACGATAAACGATCCAAACGACCGCTATTGCGAAAGACCTGAAATCGTTCACCCATTTACATGGAACGATAATCGTTACTTATGATCGTTCTTGTGGTCGTCTTGTCGTCGCTGTTGCGTTCGTCACTACTGCGAACGACCAAACGACGTCTTATTCAATGCGAACGATTTGCGAATGAGCAACGATAAAAATAGGTCCAGGTTTTATTAAACGATCAACAATTTCTCGTTCGGTCGTTAGTCGTTAACTGCTATTCAACCGAACGATTATCTTTATATCCAACAGATTTAACAATAATCTGAACGATAATCGTCCCGTGGAAAAGGGCCCTAAGACTCCTTATGACCAAGACTTTAGAGCTTATTTTTAGGGGTAAGTAGCCAATATTGGTAAATGAAGTGATTTACAAATATGTTGGAAATCACATTGGTTATCACATAAAGGGAAGTTATTTGAAACAACATGAGACTTAACGCAATTAAGTGATCATCCACTTTGGACAGTTCATTTTTGTAGGAAGGGACTCCTCCTCCTCCCCCCCCAACAAAAAGTTAATCATACAAATGTTTCCCTCCTTAACTTTGATGATGGTTCAAGATATCCAGAGATGAGCGGAGGAAGATGAACAACTTTTATTATTATTATTTTTATTTCCTATTACTCTATTTATAGTTTATCATCGTCTCCAATATCTGGAAAAGGGAACCGGGAAGGTAAAAGGTGAGGAATAACACATCTGTCCGGTGATCAGAACGGGTTCAATTCTTTAGCAGCACCACTACATGCCAAATGAGTAGAGATGAGCGAACCTGGAGCATGCTCGAGTCCATCCGAACCAGATCGTTCGGCATTTGATTAGCGGTGGCTGCTGAAGTTGGATAAAGCCCTAAGGTTATGTAGAAATCATGGATATAGTCATTGGCTGTATCCATGTTTTCCAGACAACCTTAGGGCTTTATCCAACTTCAGCAGCCCCAGCTAATCAAATACCGAACGATCGGGTTCGGATGGACGTGAGCATGCTCGAGGTTCGCTCATCTCTACGAAATGAGGCATTACACGGTGGGGTCCCCTGAGGTCAATACCCTGCTCATGTAATGCAGAAATTGATGGGTCTTCCAGAAAGAGACAGACATTCTGCTGCATGTCACTTGACTGTAGAGGAGAACAATGAAGGCAGATGTCATAACAAACCTCTTTACTGTATATAGGATCACAGGAAGTTTTGCTGCTGGATTCCCCCAGATAAGACCGTGGTGAGCTCATCCACGTAAGCGTCATGGCTTTACTAATGAGGTTACAGGACTAGAAACACAATCTCATCTAAACCATAACACTAATTACGTACTGAGGATCCTCCAGACTGACAGGCATTGTGTGCCCGCCTGCCTTTACCCCCCTGTGCATCCTGTTGCCAGCAGCACTGGCAGCTCCAATCATCCCCGCTGCCAAAGCAGTTACTGAAGTCTCTGTGGAACAACAGGATAATCTTCCTTTATAAACTTTCGGCAACAGAACACTGGAAAACTCGCAAAACGTAGAAATGTTAATTTAGTAGCTTAGAAACTATTTAGGAGGTTTATATAAGCACACACATTATAAAGAATTGGCCATGGCGGCTGGATTGTATTACAGTACAGAATTCAAGAGCCAGAGCTATCTGGCAGCGGCTTACCTTCCCTGTTCTTAATCTCAACACATGAACATCTCCAACCTCCATATACCAAAAGTGTCTTATTAGGCACTGTTCCTAATTCCCTCCATCTTGACTAAAGCCCCAAGTTCCAGCTGCAGAAGAACAGCCCCAAAACATAACGCTGCCCGCACCATACATCAAGGTGGGTATGGGGTTGCTTTAGTCATGCAGAGGTTTGGATTTGCATCAAACATACCTTTTGGAATTATGGTCAACAAAGTCCGACCATTGTCCCATCTGACCTAACATGTTTCCCCACAGACATGATGTATGATATGGCAACATAGCTGGGTATGGATGTTTGTCTTTAAGAAAAGGCTTCCCTCGTCACCTTACCCCACAGCTCAAACATATTAAGAATATAGGAAATTGTCACATGCAGTACACAACCAGTACTTGTCAGAAATTCCTGCAGTCCCTTTCCATATTCTTTCTGTAGCCTCCCGGACCAATTTTCGACTGATCTTTTCAGCAATACCTTTGAGGGATGTCCAGTTCTTGGTAATGTCAATGCAGTGCCAAATTTTATCCACTTCTTGAGGACGTTGTCATGTGTTCATGGGGCATCTAATGCATTCTCCTGATACTTCTCAACAATGAGATCCCTTTGATGCCAGGTAAGCTTTTTACAAATCATGGATTCTGCTGTAAAATGCATAACAGAAATGGCAGGAAAAAACTACTAGAACAGCTGACCGTTATAAGGTGTTAATTACAATCCCTTTAAGTGATGGCTACTGTGAGCAGACTACTATGTAATATGAATTGTAACTTATTATTTTGGTTTAGTTGTTTTTTCGATGGAATTGTTTAGATTATGGGTCACGTTGAAGGTGGAAATAAATCTAAATTCATTCATCTTGGTCTGATTTTAGAAACAGGGACGTGTAGACTTTTTATATCCACCGTACATAGCCGTAAATCCTGCAGTATAAAAGCAGTCCCTTAGGGGTTAACCTGTGAGTCCAGGCAGGGGAATGAAGCTATAGAACAGGTTTGTGTCAAACACAGTTATTAACATGTAATTCTGGTGACATCAGCTGCATGAGGGAAATCCCATAAGCCTCCTTACACGTCAATCTCACAACACGTTATTGCGTGGCGGAGCTGGGGTAGTTGTGCCAGCTCATAGCATCCCCAGTGCCAGTCCATTTTATTATGTTATATGGCGGCAGCCAGACAAAACGCTGGGTAGCCACAAAGGATCAAAGGCAAGCAATATTAACCCTGCCCTGTCCTGAGACATCAAAGCTTTCCTTATTGTTTCTTCTTTATAGCGCATTGATATAAGAGGAGAATAAAGGGTAAGGAGCTTTAACAATGGAGAGATTGGTTTGGCATTCAGCGACAGCCCCTCATGATAGGACGGGCTGTCAATCTGCAATTGGGGGGGGGGGGGGCGGCGTTCGTGTTCAGTCACCTTTGTTAGGCTGGTTTCACACAAGAGTATTTTTGTCTCATAGTGACTGGATTTTTTTTTTAACCAATAATGTGCTGCCAATACTCTGGATATATACACACACACACACACGAATGCACAATGCTGGGAAACTATGCAAATGCATATGTCTTTAGATTGCCAAGTAAAGAATGCCACAAGAAAAGCGCTATCTAAATCAATGATCTAACCACAGGCAGCGTCTGCCAGGGACCTGGAAGCCTACTGGCCATTCTGTATACACGATCAATCTCAAGCAGCATCAGGTTATCTAACCAGGAAATCTGTTGCTTTACCGCAGGCTGTTCTGCTGGAGAGTATGACCTAAAGCCCATCACAATTCAGGAGGAAGTGTGTGATCTATGCAAATTATATTACAAATAGACATTTTAGGATGTTTAGGTTTTTGTTAAGTTCAGATTGTTTCCAGCACAAGACTAAAAAGCTGCCTTCAGGAGACTGGACCTAGATACAAGTAAGTATAACTTTGTTTTAAAGCATGATGACTAAAAAAAATATTGTAAATACCAAGCATGCTTTATTTCACATCCCCTGTTGATTTAGATTCTAAAAGTTATAATTACTGTTCCCATTTAAATGCAGCATTGTAACTGACAGGGCGAGGAGCTATTGCCTCAGACGACAAGAGGCCGCTCTCTCCTCCAGCACTGTGCCGCACGAGTGACATCACTCGTGTGCTCACAGAGTAGAGTACGGAGGAGAGCAGCACTGCAGCAGGTAAGTATGGCTTTTTATTTTTTTTCCTTTTCAGTAAGGAGTTAGGTGGATACCCTAGTAAAACTTGACACTTACGTGGGTGTTCATCAGAATGCCATAAACACCATTACCTCAAGGCCGTTACCAGAAAGGAAGGGTTAGAGAGTCGGCATATTTTATGTCCATCTTTATTTAATGTTCTAACTATTGAAGCAGTTGTCCCACCATTAGAAGTCCACTAAATAGGGGAATGATGGTCTAATTGCAGAGGATGTGATCTCTAGGACCCTCTGCAATCTAAAAAAGAGGAGACCAAGTCTTCCGTCAAATTGGAATGGCAGTGCACCCGAGTGAACACCACTCCATATATTCTCTATAACAGCAGCTGCAGATATCCAGGTGCTGTAATCCACTATCTCTGGCAGCTGCAGCAGAGGATGGACCGTTGCTTCAGGTCCCCATTCTGTGTATAAGGATAGCTTCTAAAGGTGGGTTAACCCCTTGATCTGAACACTAGCATAAGCCTTGCAGACAGTTGCTACAGGTAAGTACATAGTGTGTGTGTGGGGTTGATACTTACAGTATACCCCAGTCAGTCAACACACCCAAGAACACCAATGATGCCATTTACTATGAAATATGGGGTACTATTGTGCCATGCTCAGTGTGTATTCTTGTGAAGGAAGAGGGTGGTATTGAGCAGTAGACTGGCATTTATCCTTATGATCACTCCCACACTGCGGAGAGGCCTGTCTGTAAAAATAACATTGGGAGAAACCACCTGAAGGCTTCATGGCATCTGAGCCGATCGAAGCAATAGGTTTCTTTTCAGTTTATTAAAAAACCTAGAAACCCCGAGCTAACAAAGGAAGAATGGCTCAATCCATTCACTTCCGCATGGCCTCAAAAAGCTGAACGTGCTGTATAATGGGTAAATCTAAGAGTCGTATTACATGGCCCAACGTCTGCTGTATCTGCTAGATTGGGCAGATAATCGCTCTGTGTAATGGGACTTTACTGGTTTTACTGGCAAATTGAGAGACTTGGAAAATTGATGGGTAATTGTCATACAGTTTGAATCACTAAATTTAGGTGCCAAATTCTAATAAAACTGCACAATTTATTGTATTTCAGCAGTATGCGTGAACTTACAACGTGGCAGATTTTTCAATTAAAAATGAATCTCTAACCTAGTAACACCATAAAGACCAAGGAGATCTTCCAACAAGTCAGGGACAACAATGTTTAGAAGTCCGGAATGGGTGATTTAAAAAAAAAAAATTATAATAAAAAAAAAAAAAAAGTGTGTGAGGGAGGCTTCCTAAATGTATGAAGGAAGGGGTTCTAGTCAAGAGACCAAAATTGAACTTTTCGACCACCAAGGAAAAACACTATGATTGGTGTAAAACCAACACATCTCAACACATTTTTGCAGCAGGCACTGGGAAACTGGTCCGAGTCAAGAGGAAGATAGATGGTGCTAAATACAGGGATATCCTTAAAGTGACTCTGTACCCACAATCTGACCCCCCCAAACCACTTGTACCTTCAGATAGCTGCTTTTAATCCAGGATCTGTCCTGGGGTCCGTTCGGCAGATGATGCAGTTATTCTCCTAAAAAACAACTTTTAATCCTACAGCGCTGTGTCTAACTGCTGGGGCTTACATTTGTATATGCATTAGGCTGGCACAACCTCTCCTTCCCTCCTCACCGCCCTCCTTAGCATTAGGAATGATCCAGGAACATTTATTGCTGTTTGAGCTTTGGACAGGTGTCTTAACGATCCAGCCCATGTTCATTACGCACACAGAAGGGGAATAGGAAGCAATCTGCCTGGAGCATTCGTAATCATGAGGCGGGTGGGGAGGAAGGACAGAGAGGTTGTGCCAGCCTAATGCATATACTAATGTAATGCTGCGTTTACACGAAATGATAATTGGCCCGATCGTACGATTAACTATGTCGGAGTAGCGATTTTTTTTTCATAACGATCAGCGTTTAAACGGTACAATATATCGTACAGAAAAATCGTTTTAAGATCGCCCGCCCGCAGCCCGGCCCCCCGCTCATCCGCAGCCCCCTGCGCCGGCTCGAACGCCACCCCCGCCGCCCCGATCGCCATCCCGGCCACGAGCATACCTTACCTGCTCGGCGTAGCGGGTGTTCGAAATTCCCGGCTCCCCTCTTCAGTGCATTGATTGGCTGAAGAGGGGAGCCGGGAATTTCAAACAGCACCTCTTCAGCCAATCAGTGCTCCTCTTCAGCACTGATTGGCTGAAGAGGAGCAGTTTGAAATTCCCCGCTCCGATCTTCAGCCAATCAATGCACGGCAGCACTGATTGGCTGAAGAGGAGAGCCGTAAATTTCAAACAGCTCCTCTTCAGCCAATCAGTGCCGCCATGCATTGATTGGCTGAAGAGGGGAGACGGGAATTTCAAACGGCTCCTCTTCAGCCAGGACTTTCGCGACAGTTTTTTGTGAACGACGATTTTAGAACATGTTGTAAGATCAAAATGAACGATTTCTCGTTTGTCCCAGAATCGTTCGATGTGTTTAAACGCAACGATTATCGCTCCAATTCGACCGTTATCGTGCAAATTCGCAAGATAATGGTTCCGTGTAAACGCAGCATAAGGCCCGGCCGTTAGACACAGAGCTGCCGGATTAAAAGTCGTTTTTGAAACAATAACTGAATCACCTGCCGAACGGACCCCAGGACAGATCTTGGATTAAAATGTTAAATAAAATATTATATATATATATATAATACCGTATATTATATTAAATGATGCAAACTTTCAAAAAAATCTATTTTAATTCCAATTTATTAAGGGCCTGTGCACACAAAGCTAAAAAAAAAAAAAAAAAAAAAAAAAAAGAAATTCCAAGCGGAGTCCAGTTGAAATTCTGCCTGTCCCATTGCTTTAAGGGAATTTCTTGTGCACCTCTGCTCTCCACTCAAAGAGTTGACATGTCGGGGACTCCGCTCCCCTCTTTCGCACTGTGTGCACAGGTCCTAAGGTACCAAATCACAAAAAATGCCTGAGGGTAGAAGGTTGCTTAGGTATAGTATAGTCTTGGCTAAGGCTGGACACACAAAAAAGCTATGACTTACAACCCCCCATGTTTAGCCGAGAACACGAGCTCTGAATGTGGAGAGTGAAGATACGTCACTGTCACGTTTCTCTGGTTGTGACTTACCTCCTTTCAGGAGTATAAGGAACAGGACCCGCACCTATCCAAACATTTAGGACCCTTCCCCAGTTGTGGCCGCCGAAGTTAGTTGGGAAGACAAATACAGCCAAGCAATTCTCTTAACACATTTATATAACTGTCATTAACTCAGGAATTACTGAAACAGCGTAGCTAGTGCTCTAAGGTCTAAATAACTACTATTAACATCAATGGGAGTTCCATAAGCTGCATAAAATGTCTGACCCTACTTATTTCAGCTTCCAGACCACCTTCAGTAGCTGCAATAAGACTGGAGTCTTCCGCTCTGCAATACTGAAGTGTGAACATAGGGAAGATGAGTAAATAGGAGGAATGAACAGTGTTCAGCAATGGCCAAAAGAGAAAACAGAGCTAGCACCTCTATATAAGGAATCGTTCAGGAACAGAGAGCTATTTTGTGAAACTGTGAACTACTGTATTGTATACAATCTGCTACATGATTGGATAACTCAAGGTAGACAGTGCTTTACTGTGCAGAGTGTAATAAATACAGGTTTGGAACTGCCATGGGTCCTGCATTCACCCCTAATTGTGCCAAACTCTATTTTATTCCAGCGCATTGAACTCTGTGATATATTAGCAGAGAATAACCCATATGTACAGCACTCTCCATGGGAAACTGATTTTTTTTTCTATTTTCATTTATTTAAAGTAGTCTCCATCTACCCATTAATGGTATGGGTTATAGTTTATCGCTCATAACCAGGAACATATAAATAAAAAATTAATAGTAAAAAAAAACCAAAAAAAACACAGCTGTTTTTTTCCAAAAACAGCAGCACTCTGTACGTGGTATTGCAGCTCAGTTCTATTGAAGAAAATGAAGCAGGATTGTAATACTGCACACAACCAAACCAGGAATGGGGCTATTTCTGCAAGGAAGTAGCTATGTTTTTTTTGGGGGGGAATTAGAACCAGTTGCTGTATCTATAGGTGTCTTTAGGTTGCAGCTGACACTGGACCCATAAATCAGGGGGCCTCTCATCAAACTAAGGTTGACTGCTTACTGCCAAATCTCAGTATTATATGGAGGTCTGTGCAGCAGCACTGACAGGAGCAGAGGTGTCACACAGGCTAGAGGTCAGAGAAGTAAACACATAAAACAAGAGGCTGAACTGACAGGATCAGATAAAAAATGTGTTAACCTCTTCCTCTCCTTTTTGCAGGGCACTATATGTGACTACTATCTATGCTGTCTCCCTGTGCTGTACAAGAACAAGGCCCTGCTCTCCTGCCACCCTGGGGTACAATGGATTTAGTATTTATATATAGGAAAAAAAAAAAAAAAAAAGAGAGAGGTGGCTGCAGCTGGGGCTCACACAGGTGCATAATTCTGCAGGAGCTGCTATTTTTGTTATAGAACGTCAGACACAGGTTTAAACCTAGCTCTGTCTGTATGGCCCATATTCAGGACCCTGAAGTAAATCTTTTGGTAATATGAGACATGTATTACTGTATAACTAGGTACATTTGCCATTGATGAATTTTAAGCAGTCAATATCCATAAAGTTGAGGCTCAATAGTATTGGAACCCCAATTCAGATTTCAGCAGACTTTACATAAATGAAAAGTACAAGTGAATAGAAAAACTTTGCAATATATCTTATCAGACAAAACTGATGTTATCTTTCATTACTCCCCTTCCTGCTAAACTGTCATCAACTCTCAAAATCAGCCTAACAACAACTTTGGTTTCCTGGCACTATGCTAGCTCAGGGATCAGAATACAAGTTTGTGGAGGGGGGGGGGGGGGGGGATTAATAAAAGAGGAGAAGGGAGGAAAGAGAAGCAGGGAAGAAATATTTACTGCATTTCCTCACACACAAAATAACTGCTGAAAAGGTCACCTAAACAGATAAACTTTGACAAGGCTGCGTTCACACTACGTACAGTCAGTATTGTAACCAAAACCAGGAGTGGATTAAAAACACAGAAAGGATCTGTTCACACAATGTTGAAATTGAGTGGATGGCCGCCATATAACAGTAAATAACTTCATTTCAGTAAATAATTTCAATATAACAGCCGTTTTAAAATAACAGCAAATATTTGCCATTAAATGGCGGCCATCCACTCAATTTCAACATTGTGTGAACAGATCCTTTCTGTGTTTTCAATCCACTCCTGGTTTTGGTTGCAATATGAGGACCACAATACTGACTGAAATATACGTAGTGTGAACCCAGCCTAAAGGGAATAGTAGAAAGAACTTCCAGGAAACAGGGCAAGGGGCCTACAGATGGCTACAAAAACATTAAGAGGCATCATTGCCGCCAAATGTTGTAAACCATATTGCTGTTGTCCATAACAACAAACCAGTTTGCAGCTTTTACTTTGCAACAGCAGGGAAAAGAAAGGCGCAACCGGACTGGTTGCTAAGGGAAACGACCCTCTTTTTTTTTTTTTTAATTAGTTTTTATCACTTAGGCCAGGTGTTTTGTATGGCAGCAAACTTCTGGTCCCCAGTCAAAAAAAATGGCTGCCTCTAGTGTGACAGATGAGAAAAGCAACACAGAGAGTGATGTCTGACTACGGACAGAGAGATATCTGTGGAAATAACTTTCAGCTGTTCAAATCCTGGTTAATGTCATAAGTGCCTGCGACAATTGTGGCGAAAACATCTGCTGGCAAGCGTTATGGTAATTTGATAGAACGCAACTTCCCATGATGCTTTTCAAGAGCAGCTGTTCATCTTCTGAGCAGCTGGTGTCAGATTAACCCCCTCGTTACCCAGCTGCGGGATATGGCAAGACTATGTCAAAAATGGAGGAAGTAGTAATAATTCATAATAATAGCTGAATGACATCATTACGTTATGTAGAAGTAGAGGAGTTTTACTTCAATATATAAATGGCCGACCATAAACTGCCGATAACTCTGTTGGGCACCTCTATCCTGGACACAAGATGAGATACGGTCTGGCACCTCTAGCCTAGATACAAGATGAGATACGGTCTGGCACCTCTAGCCTAGATACAAGATGAGATACGGTCTGGCACCTCTAGCCTGGATACAAAATGGCATTCAGGTTGTGCATGGCATCCTGCACCACGTACACCCACACGTTACACCTGGGCCTGTACATCCTACACACTTGTAGGTTCCCGAAACTGGTCCCATAAATGCTGGATCGGTTAAACATTTTTTAGTGACCAGGCAGACAAACTGGTAGAGACATTCGTGGGAAACCCTTGTATGTTGGATGTGGCTGTCCAATAGAGAGGCAATACATGTGGCCGCAGGATGTCCTATACATATCCCTGAGCTGTTAGGGTGCATTCACACATACCGTGAAGTTGTCTGTGCTCCCGTATCCATTCGCACGGACAATTTTATAATCCATTGCTTTCTATTGGGCTATTCAGACGTTCCGTGATTTCACGAATCAGTGATCCGTGGCGTTAAAAAAATAGGACATAACATTACTCGGAACGGATACACAGAAAGGATTCGCCATAGAAATCAATGAGATCCGTGTTTTTCACTGATGTGACATTCATGTTAGTCGGTGAAAAACACGGATGTGAAGTAATCAATGTAATTTAAAATGCTAAAGCTTTGGCTGTCCAGGCATGATGGGAATTGTAGTTTTGAAACAGCTGGAGGGCCTGAGTTTGACATCCCTGCTATAGATGATACAGATCCAGTCAATAGCCGTACAGCGGCTAAAAGCGGTACATTTGGTACATTTGCTTTAAAGAGAACTATCAGCAAGTTAGACAAATCTACCTTCTCATACCTCCCTATTGCGCAGGGGGCGCCGAGGATAAAGGTATGTCTCTTACCTTCATCCTCATCGCCGTTCCTGTGCACCAATTTGTTTACTCTTCAATCTGATAAGACAGTTAGGAGCACTGCCCAGCCACCTTAGCGAAAATCCGGGGACGGTTTGGACAGATTGGCGCTATAGGGGTGGGGCCATCATAGCGGACAGTGGAGTGAACAATTGTGTGCACGGGAATGGCTAACCTGCTGATGGTTCCCTTTTTTCTAGTCATGGATAATAAAACCCAATGCTTTACACTGCAGTCATAACATGGGTGTATTGAACTGATTTAGTCACTTACTGTGGCACATTATTGGGGCTGTATAGTTGATGTTGCTATTAGTTATCACCAGTAGCGAAATTAGGGGGGGGGGGGGGGGCGTCGCTCCCGGGCCCACCAAGGCTGGGGGCCCACTAGGGCTGGGCGATTGAAATTAATTTAATTTTTTTATTAAGTTCGGTCTGCGCGTTGTCAGGCACGCAAGCAGTCCTGAGAAGGGCGGTTGGGCAAGCCGGAGAGGAGTTTGTGGGGGGGGGGTGTTGCCGTTTTGGCCTGGCGGGCAAGCCGTAGAGGGGCGGGGCGCAGTACAGGCACGCTGGAGAGGGGTGAGTGGAGGAAAGATGTTGGGCGGGCAGGCTGGCTGGAGAGGGGCGGTGCAGTCCTGGCGGCCTCCAGCCACTTAACAGCGTCGCTGCTGACCTGCCCCTGCCCCTTCCGCTGAGCGTCCCGTTCTCCTCCTGGCCACACATGAAGCTCCCCGGGCTCTGGAGGAGGCCGCAGGGACTACAGGAGAAGGTGATCGCACCGCTGCAGGTCCTGGAGCTGTACAGCATGATCGGGGGTCTGCACTAAACCCCCGATCCCGCTGTACAGGTGTCGGCGGCCTCCAGCCACTTAACGGCGCCGCCGCTGACCTGCCCCCGCCCCTTCCACTGAGAGTCCCGCTCTCCTCCCGGCCAGACATGGAGCTCCCCGGTCTCTGGAGGAGGCCGCAGGGACTACAGGAGAAGGTGATCACGTCGCTGCGGGTGATAGAGCTGTACAGCGGGATCGGGGGTTTAGTGCAGACCCCCGATCCCGCTGTACAGCTCTATGACCCGCAGCGACGTGATCACCTTCCCCTGTAGTGCCTGCGGCCTCCTCCAGAGACCGGGGTGCTCCATGTCTGGCCGGGAAGAGAGCCTCCACTACTACACCCCTTATCCACTATACCTCCACTACTACACCCCTTATCCACTATACCTTCACTACTAAACCCCTCATATCAACCTGTACTACTTCTATACCCCTTATCCACTATACCTTCACTACTTAACCCCTCATATCTACCTGTACTACTACTACACCCCTTATCCACTATACCTCCACTATTAAACCCCTTATCCACTTTACCT